>NC_072731.1:254482469-254726505 GCF_026930045.1 Uloborus diversus
AAAAATCTCCGAATGAATACTTGATTTCATAATCAAATTTTGAGCTTTGAAAGACGTTTTCTTCCACTACTATAATAGTGATGTCGTTTCCTGATTCTAGAATTTCCTTGCATAACCAGTTTTTTTGATGTTTTTGTATCTAGTTTGGACGACATTTTTTAGCTATATGGATTGCAATAATGTTTTCTGAAACTATCTAACGCAGCGATATATTCTTCTTTCTTTCGAACATATTGTTTGCTGATAAAAACAAAGAAATTACATTTCATCTGTCTGTCAACAACCTAAATTTTCGCTACTTGCCAAAAACTTATTCCGAACAAAAAAGGTAACTCCTAATGATCTGCAATTGCCATGTTTACTGTGATTTCAATCGGTTTATGTTTATTTTTTGTCTCTGATTCTAAATATGCTACCGTAGTTTGGCTACGCGTTCACAACTTTTAGTAAATTTCCCTAGCTTATTCCTGATAGATTATTTTCTAACCTGTGGTGTGTTATTAACCTATATCGGTGGTCGTGGGCTCGATTCCCACCAGTGCCATGAGTGTAGCTCTATCTCTTTGTTATCACAATTCTTTCCATGTATATAGCTTTATGTCTATATCATTTTAAATTGTTCTGAAAAATTACTCTCTGCATTTTTTGACTTAACAACCAAGTTAATTTCGTTCCTGCTATTCAGAAATCACAATATTGAACGGGAATACCACATTAACTCAGTAGTATCAAACAAAGTAACAACTGTACAAAAATAAGTTAGTATGCTTCTACAGTTGGGGCCATATACCACTGATGGTATTCCCTAACTCAATAGTATCAAGCAAAGTAACAACTGTACAAAAATAAGTTAGTATGCTGCCGTGTGCAAGTAAACGGCAGTAACTGCAGCTTTTTCGATTTTCTTTTTTTTTCTTTTTTTTTTGCATTTTTGGAATCTATATTACTATAGTTTTATGGTACAATCATGTTTATTTGGTTGCCGCCGAAAAAAAAAAGCATTTTTTTTATCAGTGGTAATTAGCAGTAACTGCTTTTTTCGCAACATTGTGCGGAAAGTCGGCAGTATGTACTTACTGCTCTTTACCTGCCCACGGAAGAACCGAAACTTTCTCCCGTGGTCAGGCAAATGGCAGTAACTGCAATATTTTCTTCTTTTTTTTTTCCATCTTTGAAATTTTTTGTCCATAACCGCTCTGCCGTGAGAGGGTAAACGGCAGTAACTGCAAAAATTTCCATTTTCACATTTTTTTTTTGCTTTTTAAAAATCTATAATACTTAAGTTTTATGGTGCAAACATGTTCATTTGACTGCCGCTAAATAAAATCAATTTTTTTTATACAAGTAGTGATTTGCAGTATAACTGATATTATCGCTACATTGTGCCGGTAGTCAACAGTATGTATTTACTGCTATATATCTGCCCATAACCATCGTCCGAAGAATGGAACATAAATGAATCGCTGCCAAAATTTACACCAAAACGCAAAAACCGTGGTCGCGGGTGTGTTTTGTGACCTCTCAAACATTTCCTTTATTTGGCAAATTTAGAGACACTATTGCATTTTTCAAAATGACTTATAGTCGCTCCTCATTAGATGTAGGTATGCGTGCCGGGTCGTATTTTATCATTCGGCAAAATTGGGAAAATTACCGACTCTCAAAAATTAAACTTAGGGCCTCCTTCAGCGCAAGAGAGACTTAAAATAATTATTTGTTTGTAATGTTACAGGCCTCAGACATTTTTTAAAAAGTGTACTTTGATTATTCATATTCGGGTTCTAAAAAACAATAAAACAAAATCAGTTCTTGCTAATATATATTTATAAAAGATAACAAACGAGTAAGCACAAGCAATTCATACTTGGCAGACGATAAATAAAAGTGTAGCAACAGAACGATTTTGTTCCATTTGTTTTGTTTTGTCGCAGACGATATTTTTCACAATTTTTAATACTAAGCTATTGCTCTTTAGTTGTTCGATGAGAGCCATTGTTAGCACACGTAGCATTTCTTTTGCCTAAATTTTCATAGAGATTTATTGCTTTATTGCAAAGTGCTGAAAATTAAGGGATTTGTCGTAATTTTTCAAAGTGCCCAAAGAATCTTCCAGTTGCCAAGTGAAAACACAGAAACATAAATGAGTTTTCAATAACGCTGTTAAGCAATCAAAACATATGCCTTGTCGACTATTCGTTCTCAGAGGAATCGGAGCAAAAGCACTCATCCAATCCATTTTCTATTCGAAATTCCATGCGGAATGCTGAAGTTCTTCTTCCAGCGGAGACAGCAAATTATGCTGCCCCTTGTCTAAGATAGCCTACAAAAATGCGACGTAGAACTTAAACTCAACGCATTGCTCGAGATGGGAAAAAAAAAATACAAAAAAAGAAAGAAAATCTACTGAATTTTTTTACTATTCAATGTTTTATTAAAGTCAAAAAATATGAACTACAAAACTGAGTTTGTTTTATCTAGGACTGTTTAAATCAGCAAGTATATCTGTATCTGGGTAGGTAAGTAAATGCTATTGCATTACATTTATATCAAATGGGAGTAGGTCATTTCGTTTGATACATATTTAAGTTTTTTTAAGTAATTTTTAATAATAAATTTATAACCAACACACACACACATTATATATATATATATATATATATATATATATATATATGTATATATATATATATATATATATGTATATATATATATATATATATATATATATGTATATATATATATATGTATATATATATATATGTATATATATATATATATATATATATATATATATATATATATATATATATATATATATATATATATATATATATATATATATATATATGGCATTTATTTACATTTGTGTAAAAAAATCATTTTTTTAAAAGTTGCATTTAGTTCATTTATATTAAATTTATGTCAAGTGCATTTATTTATGTCTTAAAAGAAAATATATTATTCACTTTGGAGTAAATATACTTCCTAATAACGTATCTACTCCGTATTATGTCGAATCTATATTATTGGTCATTCAATAGTAAATTGTGCAATAGTTTTTTTCACAAATGTGTGTGTGAGTGAGAGAGAGAGAGAGAGAGAGAGAGAGAGAGTAGATCAAACTGTACAAAAGATAGCCCTTAAAATAAAAACAAGAAGTACCGTCTAGAACTAAACGAGCCTACTTTCCCTTATACCCATACTACTTTCTAGTACCTGATCAATATTCTGAAAAATAACTGAAATAGCAAATTGTTTCAATTATATTTTTTTAATATTTTAAGCTGATTTCGATTAATAAAATATTCCTTACTCATATAAAAAATTAGATGCTTAAAAAATAAATAAATAAATAAACAAACAAATAAAATAGCAGCACCTTTTAAACAAAGCAGTTAATACACTTTTTTCCATTAAAAAAATTTCTTTAACAGCTTTCAAAACGAAAAAATAATAATTAAAAATTAATAAGCTCATTAAAATAAATACATTATATCAAAAAAAAAAAAAAAACGTTTCTTCTTTCCCTGTTGCCAAAAAAAAAAAATTTTTTTTTGAATGAATTAATGCACTTACCAAAATAAATAAAAACAATAAAATGTCAACTTAAAGCTAAATTCACGCTAAATTAAAACTTTAGCGTGAAAATAAAAACAAGTCATATTAACAATAATTATTTCACAGTTAAAACCATAGCTGTGGAGGCGGAGTCGGAGTCAATCTCATTTTGAGATAAAGAAGTCGGAGTCGAATATCCAAGAATCGGAGTCAGTCATTAGTCCTCCGTGTATAAATTTTTGCCAAAGCTACCAAGTCAGAGTCGAAGTCGGGAAGTCGGAGTCCCACTAATTGTCGGGCACATGAGACGGAATCGGAGTCAGGTGCCCCTAAATTCTCGGAGTCGGAGTCTGGATTTGGTCGTCAAGAGCTATTTCCAACAAAATTTGTTCGAAGTAAATCCGCCTTCAAGTGCGAAATCTGCATTGACTTTCAGTTTCCCCGTAGGCGCTAATGTTAAGGGACTTGAACTGTTCAAAATTGAACGGAAAATTGTTCAAATCAAAAAGATATTTTATATACAAGTTTTTCATCAAAAGTTTTTTCCTACAAAGTTTGAAGCTAACTCGCCTCACAGTTCGGAATTGCCTTGAATTTCCCCGTAGGCGCTAATGCTAAGTTTTTTTGAATTGTTCAAAATTTAACAAAAATAGTTCAAATCAAAATATGAAATATAGGAATGAGGTGTCCTTGCCGAGATCTTTCGAACAAAAAAAAAATTGTTCGAATTGGACTATTCACTCAAAAGTTATTAGGGGGGGGGCAGACAGACAGACATTTTTCCCCATCTCAATACCCTACTTTCCAATTTTTAACTTCGATATTTATTTAATTATTATTTTTTTATTTTTGACTTTTTTTGTTTTTTGTAATATTTTCAAGATACATTAAACCTTCTTTCATGCTTTTTTAATCTTTCTATGGCATTTACTGGGAAAGTAGGCTAAAAAAGGAAACTAAACCGTTTGATTCTAATATAGAGGATTCATTTACGAAAGAAGGTATAACTTAAATGACTCACAATGCGTTTTATTTCGTTTTCAGATTTTTGATGAATGAACACGCTATGTGAGTTCAATTATCAACAAACCCAGACATCGTTACAGACATTGACAAAGCCAGAGAAAGTGTTGGGAATATTTTCATTGCTTACGAGCCAAGTCATATCGTTCATGAACTTGATACAAGAAGATTAGAGTGGGAAAAGAAGTTTGTACAAACCCAGAGATTTGTAATCTAATTTTAATTCCCATCCAGGCAACGTTCATTACGCTATTTTAAAATTTCGTTTGGCCGATGGTGGAAAATTTATCAAATGGCTGTCGCAAAGCTTCATCAATTGATAACTTTATTTTTATTATTCCATTAGACCTTTTACCGTGCTCCATAGTGCATACTACACGGCACATATAGCACAAGGCAAAATGAAATTTACATCACAAAGAGAAGGAAGTAACACCCCGGGCGACGGCAGGAATTGAACCTGCAACTTCCTTTAATGCGCGCAGGCAGCTGTCGGAGTGCAGCACTTCTAACCGCTCGATTTAAGACATCCCTGAATCCAATAATGAAGGAACAAATTTCAAGACTCAATCCAAGCATCGCGTGACATGTTAGTAGTGCTAATTTTCTCACTGCTGACATTATGTTGCTTTACATGTTAGTCACCATTTCACCTATTAAGCATTGACTTCTGTATTAACTTCAAATACTTTCTCCAGTTTTCACTGTACAAGTCCTGAAGCTAACACCTTACTGTACTCATCTCCCGCACGAGAGGCATCCGTGTCATGGTAGAAGTCTCGTCTTCTTTGGTGAGGTCGTAAGTTCAGTTCCCTCTAGTGCCCTGGGTGTTATATTTCCCTCTCTGGTGTTGTAAATCTTTCCTGTGTGTGTCCAGAAGCAAGGCACTTCGTACTGTCCACCGCTGGCAAGTTGAGTTCCACTGCCCCACCGATTAAACGATTCCATTTGTTGAAATAGGGGTGAGGCAAACGGCTTAAGAACTTGCGGATTTAGTTTGCAGTTTTATTGTCCATTTGGCGAATAATATAATTCAGGTAAGAAGTAGCAAGCGGCACAGGATTTTCTAGTTAATAAAAGGGTTGCAATGGTAGCCCAACTCTACGCCTAACAATTTCTCTTTTTACTGACTGCTCTCCCTTGAATAAAATCGACTTGCTCAAGGCCATAGCTCAACTTCTCAGAGGTGGACAGTACGCAGTCCTCTATGTATGTGAAGCAGTTTAGCTTCAGTATAAATAAATAAATAATAAATAAATAAAATACGCTTCACGGCAAAGAACGACAAAAAAAAAAAAGAAAGAAAAAGAAAAGAAAAGAAAACAGGTATCCGGATATTTTCCTACATGGTAGAAGAAAAACAGACTGATAACTCACGTGAAATGTTCATGAAGAATTTATTAGCTTATCTTTGCTTGATAGCTTGTTTAAATCTGCAATGTTTATCTCCACACTTATCACTAAATCAACAAGATGGAGAACAAATTTGCCTAACTTGTGAATTTCTATTTTTAACAAAACAAATTTGCTTTATCGAATATCAAAATAAGTTATTGTAACAAATGAAATTAACAACCGTAGGGACTGTCAATATAATTCATGTCACATTTTTTTTAAACAAATTGATCTCGTTTTCACCAGTGTCAAAAAGCATCACACTCCAACTTATCCCTTCCCCTCCCTTTTTCAAAAGCATACTGTTATAAAAGTATGTGATATCACACTTTTTTTTTATCCCATGCCTCCCCCTTATACAATTTCAAAAACCCCTTTCACCATCAAAGAATAATGTGATTAATATGGACGACCCCCATGCAAAATCAGACCAGATCTGGAGATAAGGGGGAAAAATACTACATTATTCCTTTCTTTATCTCGAGCGGTGCCCACGAATGGGGGGGGGGGGTGATGGCTCAGACTGGAGCAGATTTTTAGAGGGGTATTTAAGAAGTATTTTTCTCTTTTTGGGGGGCGGGATTGTCATTCTGTGTGGGGGGTATTTCGTGGCATTTGAGAAGTGTGCCATCGTCCTTGGGGGGGGGGCACCCCTACTTTCTCAGACAGCATTCAGATCGGGCCTCAATATAAAACTTTAAAATAAAGATATTTTTCGTAGGAAATCTCACTGAATTTAGCTACCGTGGTCTTATTCAGGGCTAAAAACCAAATATGAGTTGCTTGCGATAAGGGAAAAAAGTTTTTTCTTTTTTGGAAGCACCAGCACGCTGGGCCGTTGAGAGGCCATGTCAGCCTAGTCGGAAATTAGTGTCTCGTCTCGTGAGGGGACTCCGAGGAGTTTGGAGTAGTATAAATTTGGGAAGTTTTAGGGATGGAGGGAGGGGGAAGGGGTGGAGACCAAACTGACAAGAGGCCCGCATTTTGCTCGCAGCGGCCCTGCCAACACAAAGTAAACTTATATCAAGGCATGACCAGTTTCTAAAATGTCTCTACCGGGGCTCTTGCAAACGGTCAGGACGAGTCATAGACGGGGGTCATGAACCACAGGTTGAACATTTTATATCTTGCAATACATCCACAGCCCGGTTCCAACATCAAGAGACTACAGCTTCGACCTTGTTATGAACTCATCAGTTTTGAAACCGAGATAGTCAATAAATTGGTAGCTCGAGTAAATTTTCACGCTAGCGAGAGTTCGCAGCGATGTTGCGGTTCAACTCATCGATGGAACGCAATGCTTGGGTATGTAGTATCTAGTTCCCCTTTGCCCTATCTTAACTTACTGCTTAATACCATTTTATTTACTTCCTGTAACGGCGTCCCCTATTTTTTAAATCGGAGTATTGCCGAACCCCGCCCAGACAAAAAGATCGAACTCTACTCTAGCAAAAGTGTGTAAGTAACAAAGACAGAGCTTCAATGAAGTATGATTTTTAACATCAGTTTATAAAACTAAACAAGTCTTTTGCAAAAAAAAAAAAAAAATCAAAACAACCGAGCAATATTAGAACCGAGATTGCTCTTCAAGAAGACATATACAGGAAGTTATCAAAATAATGGAAACATCTGTGAATGAAAGTCACATTTTTGAATGTGCTTCACACGTAATAAAGAATAAAACTAGATATGTTTTTTTTATACATAGCAATGTACATATTCTGGTAGTATACGGTAAATTAACTGAAGTTCTGGACGTTTTAGTTTTTTTCAAGCGCGTGAAGTATCGGACCTCTCAAATTTTAAAATAGCCAAATAGTTGGAGCGCGTCTAGCTGAAGCAAGTGTAACTGAAACATCTCAACTTTTTTTGTGTTTCTAGAGGTACAGTATCTAAAGTCATGACAGCATACACGCAGGCCGTGGTAGCCCGATCGGTAGAGTGTCGGATTCGGGGCCGGAGGGTCCTGGGTTCGAACCTCGATGGTCGCAGACCCACCGTCGTCATTAAAGGGGACTGGCGACGTTAAATATGCTCGTGGTCTCAATGTCCTCCAAGTGAAACGATACCTCTGGGGGTGCTAGTACCAGGTAGCTATTAGCTCCTGGACTAGTTCTAAATTCTCATTAACTGTTCGATCCGGTGATGGTGCTGCCATCTATCAGTATATAAAATAATGGAGTGCAAGGCACTTAGTATGCAGTCCTCGACATAAATACAGTTGTAGTCAGTTGTGACTCTGAATAGGAATAGGAATAGCATACACGCAGCGCGGTAAGACAAGCTCGGTAAAGCAAAATAGTGGACTCAAAGAGGAGCTTAGTGAAAGAAACCGAGACGATATTGAAGAGGATTGTAATGTCTGAAAAGCGAACAATATCAGCAAAAATGACCAGAGAACTCAATCACCATTTGGATTCACCAGTGTGAGTGATTAGAGTCAGAAGGCACCTTCATCAACATTTATGGCCAGTGGCGGATCCAGCCGATTGTTTTGGGAGGGGCCATCCGAAATTTTTGAACAAACTCCCCAGGGCCGAATTTAGCTCCATGCCGCCTCTAGGCAAATTTGAAATCGGCCGCCCCTCCCCCCCCCCCTAAAGAAGAAAAATATCCTTGACTCAAAAAAACATAAAAAAGTGTTCCCCAGATTCAAACTGTCAAACTTATGAAGAAATGATGTCGTTTCACATTCTGAGGCGCCCCGATGAAATGATCACAGTGATCTCCCAAGAACATTTTTATTCGGCAAATTTTGCTGACGATTCGGCAAATACCATGATTGAAAAACATTTGACTTTCATAAGATGTGTGAAAGTAATCATTAATAAATTACAAGAAAAAATTGTCTCTGTGGAAAATGAAAGAATGCTAATATTTTACTTTCAAGAAATTTACACTCAAAAAATGTGTATTCTAATAGCAAATTTGCCGCCCCTGAAAAGTTTGCCGCCCTAGGAAACTGCCTACTCTGTCTATTAGGAAATTAGGCCCTGATAACTCCCCAGAAATTTTACTAAAATGAAGTTTTAAAAACTTAATTTTCGGGGTATCGAAACATTAGGTGAGGAGGTGGATTTAGAAATCTCCCTCAAAAAAGTTTCAAAATTTAAATTTCCGAGCAATTTTTGAAAATTAGGAAACTAAAAACGCATTTTGTCTATTTTTGATGATGTACGGAGAAAGGTCAGGTTTCGGGCGCTGGCCCCAAAATACTTTTTGAAAATAAAGCTTAGAAACCAAAATATTCTGTTATTATACATTGAGAAGTTAGAAGAGAAGGTGTTCTCTTCTAGCTCTTCAGCTGTCCAGCCTAAAAATACACCTTTAGGTAACGTTTGCTTACATTAAAGGAAATGTGAAGGTGCTTAGAATCCTTCCTTCCGGGAAGTATTTTGCCTTTGAGGCTCCAAAAATTCGATTTTTAACTATATTTATACATATTTTAGAAAAGGATGGAAGATTCGTGAGCTCTTCTAAAAACCTCCTTTTAAAACTATCATCATGACATAAAATAGGGAGAGAGGGGGTCCTATCAAAACTCGTTTGTAATTAAAGTCCCCAAAAAAATCATTTAAGTTCCTTTTAAGCAAGTTAACTGATAAGGGCTGGATAAGCTAGTTTCAATTGACCTTTTTTCCAAATAAAAGACTTAAAATGCAATTTTTTGCTACATATCAAGGCATTTGTGAAAGGGCATGGGAAAAGGGGTTCTCCTCCTAGTTTCGAAATTAAAGCCATAAAAACGAAAATTTAGGCTCTCTTTGGTCTTGTGAACAATAGGTAAACTCTGAGAACAGAAGCATTTAGAGATGGTCCAAGTATCTGTAGTTAGAATCAAAAAATGATGTAAAAGATGAAGAATAGTTTTGGAAATAAAAGTTTTGTTTTGAGGATAGGAATATAGTTTATTTCCCAATTAAGACCTATACTTCTTTTTCAGTAAAATACATGTGTTAAATTTTGTTATATATATTCTCATAATATTTTTTTTCTTTTTTTTCCTTAAAAAAATTCTTACAAACACAAGGCTTTGGGAGGGGCCATGGCCCCCATGGCCCCCCTCTAGATCCGCCCCTGTTTATGGCAGAGTTGCGATTCCCAACACACTTGTCACAGAGTGTTTCCATTATTTTGATAACTACCTGTATGTAAGCAGAATCTGTAGTTCGCCGAGTTCGAACGAACTCATGAATAGAGTTATGCGACAGTAAGAAAGCTACGACATTCTGTTTTTGTGACAGGTAAGAGACTATCTACTCGTAGTATGATCTCTAGTAGAATAACTTGATAGGAATTATGAATGATTGTTAGCAGCATTAGACTTTTGACGCCTGCTGTCAAAATAACATTGGTACTCCAATTTTATTTTGACAGTGGACGTCAAAGCGTCAGAACGCTGGCCACCACGGCAAGGGATTAAGATCGAAATAACTAAAAGAAAGAAACCCCAGGATAATCATACAATTTATCAAACCTTTGAGCTGAGTAGTCTTCGTGGAAATCCATAAGTTCCTTGGAGAGCACATAAGCAACTCATGAAGGTTACAAGTGAGCATAACATAAAACCGACGAGAGTTCTTTCACATTACGTTGGACACACTGGTCTGCCTAGCAGCTCCCACTAACATTTAGGTATGCATATAGCCCACGTTTTACACGAAAGATGCGATATACCATTCGTAAATATTCAATGCACTTCAATTGAATTTCACGTTGTCTTTCTTTATCGATCTCATTTTTCATCCACAAATCAATTCCAAACACCTACTTGACACGTGAGTTGAATCTTCTTGAGGGCTTAGATATCTTCTTGCCATTCATATCGCAGATTTGCTACAACTGTGCAGGCTCCTAAGCGATGATATCCAAAAAATTAAAATTGTAATGCGTTTTTCGGCATTCTCATACTCTGAGAGACTAGGTTCCAATTCTCAGAAGGTAGTTCTCTAGGTAGAATTCATAACATTTTCATGATTGTGAGGCTTTTAACATTTCTAATTCGTTGTCGTTCAGTTCTGCTTCGCGCAACACCATTCTCTTTAAGTCATATCACCATAAATTCTCTGAAATTCTTTTTATTTTTATTTTCTGATTGCGCACTTCGGTTTGGTTCTGTGAATCTCTTTGTTGATTCGTCAACAGAGTTGTCCATTTCTAAGTGTCGTGACTTTCCCCGGGGCTTCAAAGCTGTCCAACTCATTTATGAACTGAACTCCTGTCTTAGTTGGCTTCCTTGCTTACTTACTTGGACTAAGCAATAGTTCATTCAAACCTGGAATGATGTGGGAGGAAGGTTTTTTGCGGTTGTAGCATCCCTGTTGCTTCTCATCTATTTCTTGTTTTCACTTCATTTTCTGTTTCGCCATACTCTTCTCGTTAATAGTTTCCTAATATTCAGTTGCCTGATTTAACTATGCCCGAACCACCGTCAGTGTTAATTGACCAATGTTTTATTGAACTACAGTCTCGAAGCACTTGCCACCTGCCATTGCTTGCTACTGTACAATTAAAGCCAGTAAATCAAATAACTGGAAGGTATAGTGCAGCTCCAGATATCCCTCGTATTTGTCATTGTGGAGACTTACTGGAGAGAGAGATAGTGAAGAGAAAATTGGATGGTGTAGGAGGTGTCCAAATAGTTACACATGTCATAACAGAATACGAAAACGTAACCTTCACCAAACTCATCTACATACTAAAAGCTTAATGAGAGAAATCTAAGGATATTAGAACAGATTGTGTTATTAAAAAAAGGAGAGAGCTACAGCCAAATTGTCATTCCAAGAAAAAGTATTGTCCCTCGACAGCCTATATACTTCATTAACACTAATAATTTAAACGGGTAATAAACATACTTTTGCTGCTTAAGAAATTACTACCGTATAAGTGATTTCTTACGCAAAAAAAAAAAAAAAAAGTCCATTACTTTTAAAGTCACGTGCAGGACAAAATGAGGGCTTTTTCGAGGAATGATCCTAAAGTAAACGAGGAAGTAACTAAACATTTGTAGACTGTTGAATACAGACGTATAAGTAACAGATCTACTGCAGAGTACTTATTCCCAAGTCACTTGTCACAGATGTGAAGGCAAGCTGGCGAGCGTCTCAAATGATGTCTTAAGCCCGAAGACTTGTAACAAGATGAGTAAAGAAAGTTAATAATCAGGCAAATCATCATTTCCATTGTTTCCAGCAACTGAATGTGCGGAAGAGTTTAAGCACGTTGCTTTATACTGCTTTTATATCACTTGTCCACACTGATGTAGTTGGGAAAACATATATTGAAGGAACTCACCTTGGGATTTGGGGAAGTCGTTAAAACAAAAGATGGTTTGAAACAATTTACAGTACATTTGATGGGTTTTTACAATTAGTATCCAAATATTTCCAGGTTCGTCCATCCGCTTTCCTCCTCCATCCCAAACTACAGCAGTGCTTGCTAGACACTAGTCAAATTCGCTTATTACGACAAAGAGACCACGATATTTGCTCGTTATAACCAAGTGCTCAAGAAAAAACAGGTTCGTGGAAAAAAAATCATCACTTGTTTTAAGAATTTAAGACTAATTATTTTGCTGGAAGTCAATAGAAAGTTGATAAATCCCAAAGATATTGCTTGCTTTAAGCGGGGTTTGCTCGCTGAAAGCAAGTTTTGTTTCCATCGCCTTAACATTGCACCAATCAAATATTTTGATTAGCTCGTTAAATCCGAGTTCTCTTTAAATCAGAGCTCGTTATAAGCGAGTTCGACTGTGCTAAACAGGTGCCGACTGAGAGTAGTTCATGCAACGAAATCAATACTTTTTACTTCCTTTTACAAAAAAGGAAGTATTGTATTCGCGAAAAAATTTTCACTCAAAAATCGCCCTTAATTTCCATTTTGCTCACCCCCAAATGAATGTTGAGTTTTTTTTTCGATTCGACCACATGCGGAAAAGTGCCTAAGAATGTATAGACACGCGAAATATCCATTTTGACCATCACCGAGGTAATTACAACGACTTTTCTCGTGACGTCTGTATGTATGTGCGTATGTGTGTATGTGCGTATGTGCGTATGTGCGTATGTATCTCGCATAACTCAAAAATGGTATGTCCTAGAAAGTTGAAATTTGGTACATAGACTCGTAGTGGGGTCTAGTTGTGCACCTCCTATTTTGGTTGCATTCGGGTGTTTCTAAAGGGGTCTTTTGCACCTTTTTGGGGGGAAATCATTGTTAATTTCGATGCAAACTCAAGTGGTGTTATAATTTGGCGGTCACTTGGCGATATATCACCAGTCTTTTGGTTGCCAAGTTTTGTCGCCAACTTGGCGAAAAATTTGGCGATTTTTTTTTTTTTTTTTTTAAATCTGCTTTCAATGTGGCCATTGCTAGTGATATTTAAAGAGTTAGAGAGAGAATCCCATTAAAATTGCAATAATAGGGAAATAGCATTAAATTGGTGTAAAAGGAAGTCATGTGATGCACACATCAGCTCGTTTCATTTTCATGTAGCAACCAGCTTGCGTGGTCAAACCATGTTCTTTGTTATAAAAATAAAAAATTTTGGTTAATGCTGAATATTAAAAATCAAAGTCATTGCAGTAGACCCTCGTATTACGCGGGGGTTACGTTTCACGGAAATGCCGCGTAAATTGAGACCTAACACTAGTGTTAAAATAGGGGTTTGGTTCCGTAGATAACAACATACTTCATTCTAGTGATGACAAATTGTAAATTAAGTTTAATGTGTACTTATATCGACTTTTATGCACAACATGAATAAAGAAAATATAAATTAATTTCGTGTTCTGTTTATAAAAAGGGACTAGCTATGATAGTCTTCTGGCAATCATCAAGAATTTTTCTCTGTAATTCTTTGCAGAGCATTAACGCATCCATGATCACTTTTGCGTCATTTCCATGATAGAATCTTCCTTCACTAACAAATCAGAAAGATCATTTATATTGTCTAGGAATGGCTCAAAATTTTGAATGTGAACCTTTTTGTTGTGCGTCACCGACATCGGTATCCTCGTTACTTTTGACATCTGTCACACTAAAAGTTCTTCTTCCAGTGTGTTCTGAGCTGTGTGAGTTTAATAACTTTACCTCTGGAACCAATCGCATAAAATGTCTCCAGAGGCCCAAACTCGATTATTAGCATGCCAAAATGCAGTTGATTATGCGTAATCTACAATCTTTAGGAGTTGAAATTTTGAAAGAGGGGAAAATTTTATCTGTTCGCATTGCCGCATCCACGTAAAACCGAAACTCATCCGCGTAAAATGAAATAAAGGTGTCAAATCTTAAACCACGTATAATCGAAACCGCGTAAAATAAATCCCGTGTAAAACGAGGGTCTGGGTCTACTGTATTTCAATTACAGAGTAATAATAAACGTTTGAGATGCATGTTTCAGAATTGCAAGTCCCTTTTTCATTGCGTAAGACTCGAACTTTGTCTATTTTTATCCACGATATTAATTGACTCGGTTTACAATTTTTATGGCAACTTTTTGCTTCTAACGTTGATTTTGATTTTTAACATATGCAACCTGCTATAATAAAAAATGAAACATGTAACGTTCCGGCACTGTAGATTGGGGTTGTTTCTTTCAGGCATAGGTACTATTTTTTTTCACTAAAATCGATAGAATAAGCAAAAAATAAATAAGTAAATAAATAAATTAACAAATAAACAAAATAACAGGGACCCAGAAAATACTTTCATTTTCGCAACAGTTATGTTTTAATTAATTTTTTAAATTGCCAGATTTTTCAAACAAGGGATGTTCTTTACGACGTCACAAATGATGCACTTTGGCGCATCTGTGCAACGCGTTTCCACGTTATAATAATCAAGAAGCGAATGAAATATTGCGCTCTATGCTTGCTATCAACCCTATTGTTGCCAATACACGTGAGTCAAGATGCGAATTAAATATTTTGCTCTATGAATGGCAACAGTGAATGGCATTTCATCGTTTGTGATGTCATCGGCAGACGCGAAAACAACGAAAGCGCACCGGTTAAAGTATTTTTTTTTTAAATATTAAACGTAAACAAATTGTTTAAAAAGTGGTCACATCCTATGTTTTTAAACATGCTCTTTCAGAAAAAAATACTTTTAAAATTTTGGAAATGACCCCATTCGTCGGTCCTCCTGTGAATGCGTGAAAAAAGCTGAGTTAATTTACGCAGCTAAACAGCATTATGTTCCAGAATTGTGCTGTATTGCTATAAGCTCATTCGAGAAAATATCCTTTGGCATTATCCATAAATTATGTCACACACATTCAAAATATTTGACCCCTCCCCCCACTTCTCACTAAGTCTCACACTTCACCTTATCTTACTCCCTTTGTCACATGTCACGCTATTTTCATTAACATATTTCCATTAAAAATGTGTGATGCCATACTTCTCTATACTCCCTCCCTCCCCCTTGTCACAAACTGTCACTATTTTCCGAACCCCTTTTTCCTCAAAGCGTGACATCATTTGTCACGACCCCTATGACTGCATTTACGTCGACGAAAATGCTAATATGGCCATAGATGTAGTATTAAATCACATGAATGTTAATTATGGAATCATGACGTATAAAATAAAACGTGTTTAATCGATTTAAAGCATTCGATCATGGTGGGAAAAAAGCAATCCATTGTTTACAAAAAGAAAAATAGTGGAACACTTTTTTACTGCAAAGAATGTTGTCAATTTTTGTGGAATGATATCTGACAACATAATGTAGTCATGCAATGTCAAGTCGTTAATAAGTGTTATTTGTCGAAGGGTCAAATTGAAACAAATCATTACTCGCCAGCGCTCTGCAATAACAATTTCATTGGTGGACCCTTTAAAAAAAATTCAAAGCACGAAACGATATATATATTTAATTTATTGAAGTTAGCACTCGAATGTGCATTAATAAATTAAGTGTTAAATTTTTGACAAAACTATTTAGTAAAGGATGCTTTATGATTGCATAGCAAACGTTTTACCAATTCCTTTGCACACTTTAAGGTCATTATTTATTTTCTTGAGATGACGATCAGATTGCAATTTTGATGACCTTTTAATCGCCACTTTTTTCATATTGTTCTCCTGTGGCCTGTGGCGACCACTAATTTCGCCTTTTCTAGAGAACCCCGCCCCCTACTCGCTTCGCTCACCAACCCCCCTTCGCGGAAAATTGATGACTTTAACGCATTTAACACTGGATGGCCTCGAGACATTTTGGACGTCCGGCACCTTATTTTTGACCTCCTCAGTAGTACAGGAGTGAGACAAGGGCGGAATGGCTTCCCCTGGATCTCCTGTATCCAACGGTACTAAATTGACCGGGTTGCCATTGACAGTCCGGAGAAGAAAGGTTACAGACGCATACAGACACACGCTCAGATGCACACACAGGTCGACACGCACAGAAATTAATAGTACAGAATACAATCGGACCTCCATATATCGAAGTAGTGAATTGCCGGAAAAAATTTCGATACATAGAAATTTCGATATATAGAAACGATCTTATTTTATCATAAAAATCTCCTAAAACATTAAAATTACACCTAATTCTGGTGAGTGAAACCCAATTTCTAATTTATACGAGCATCGGATTAAACGAAAGTTAATAACTGAATAAAAAAATTTAGAAAAAAAAAAAATAGAACCAACTTTAAAATTGCTCTAAAAAGTGAAAAAAAATTTTATTCTTTAAACACCATCGATAATACTTTTAAACATAATTTTTGAAGATCGGCGCAAAAACAAAAAGTAAAATCCAGTGTAACCATGCTTCGTTCATATTTTTTTCAGAAAATTATCCAAAGTTAGGAACGAAAAATTTATATCGTTACTCAAATATGCTGTTATCAATGCATAATGTATGTGGTAGTGATGAAACTAGGTCTGGTTAAATTTATAGTTGTAGTTGAGTTATGGCTGTGAATTATCTTATCTATCGTTTTTGCGCCAACTTCAAAAATTATATTTAAAAGTATTATCGATGGTGTTTAAAGAATAAAATTATTTTTCACCTTTTAGAGCAATTTTGAAGTTGGTTCTATTTTTCTTTTTTTCAAAATTTTTTTATTTCATTCTTTTTAGTGTAAATGTACATATTTCAGTAAAAGTAAGAAGTTACCTAGTAAGAAGTTCGGCTCTATATCACTGTTTTGCTTCAGAGAAGCCTTTATTCAAAATTGTCATTACAATTACTATTAATGTTACTGTTATATGGCACCAAACTTTTATAACTATGGGTTTCATATCATTTTAGTCAAGGGAAATTGCATAAAATTTACTGTTTTTTGCATATAACTTTTTTCTAAAGAACAAATATGGTCAAACAAAGTAATGGGACCTAAGTTGAGCCATCCCCTATCCATTAAAAAAAGAATTATCAAAATCGGTTCACTAGGTGAGACGCTGTGAGTGGACAAAAAAAACAACATACATACGGTATGAACTGATTATCGCCTCCTTTTTGAAGTCGGTTAAAAATTAACAGAAATTACATTTTTGTGCCTTCATACATCTTCATTCTTCGGCAGTTCAACTTGATTCGCAAGATGAGGGGATTTTCGTTTTGACAATGTAAACGAGATAAAAGTAAAAAATCAATCTACTTAACTTGAATGATTTTTTCTCAAGCTAAAAAGACTAGGAATGATAATCAACAGACAAAAAAGATTACTTGAAACTGATTTTACAGTGTTACTGGTTACAACTAAGATTTAAAATAAACTTGAGGGAATCCAGAACGGAACAACGACCTATCTACACACCTCTCAAACCCAGATTTCTTATGAGTTTCTTAGCAACCTTTAGTAAACATAATTTTCTCCCCTAACCTTCATTTTTCATGAGACAAAGTCTAAAGTAATTTCGATACATAGAGATTTTTTCGATATATAGAAACAATTTTTCTATGTAATGAACATTGAAATTTGCTGGGATTTCGATATATAGAAAATTTTGATATGTGGAAGTTCGATATATGGAGGTTTGACTGTAGATGTATTGATGTTATGGATTTGCTTGTCAGCTGTAAGTCACGGTCAATTATTACAGTTCAGCTTTGAAGCTATATCATTATGTTATCAACCCAACTTGCAATCCCACTCCAGAAATTAATGAGAAGTTGAAGTCAGTCTAGTGATTTCTAACACACCTATTGGTATAGGTCTAACAATAAGTGGTACACCCACTGTACTCTCTTATGGCATTTTTAATTACTGAGTAAAAACTAAACTTACCTGAAGACTAAGTAAAGAAGGAATTTTGTGAAAGGAGCAATGTTCAAACGTGCACATCCATTGAAGTTTAACCCCTGTCAGAATACGTATATCTTTAACCCTGGTATCAAACTGCCATGGATGGTTTTATCGCAACAAAATTACAAGAACGATATCAACTTTATCAGTTTTTATCTGTTGAAATTTTTCCTGATTTGCGTCTACTGCTCGTTTCTTCGATAATAGGGCGACAAACCTTTTTAACAATAGATTTTTGAAGATGGGACTTCTGTGTGAATTGCAATTTTCTAGTTTTGGAAAGCGTATGAGTCTTTACGGGAGCATAAAAAAATTCCTTATGAACATTATGTCTTTGTCTTACCACGATACCTTCACACAAGCAAGTTTAAGAAAGTCTTGCGAAATTGTAACGCTACAATTTTTTATTCTACTAAGTTATTGGAATGAAAAGAGAAACCTGCAATAGGAGAGGATCTGCCAAATTGGAAATGAATAGAAGGGGACGGGGGGGGGGGGGGAAAGTCCAGCAGCAATAGAAATCAATTACCACAGGAAAATAATACATTTTGAGTTACCTTTTGTTTCCATTCGAAGCTCAGCTGTCTTTTAATTCATATAATTTATGAAATGAATTGATTTTCTATTCCAAATAGAGTAAATGGTTCAAGGCAATACAAAACTATTGCTCAAAACTTTTTTAAAGCATTCAAACTTTATGAAAAAAAAGTACACCCTGGAAACCGCTCTAGAACTTCTGTCCACAAAAAATCAGCTCGAAGTTAACTTCAAAATAATACTTAAATGAAAATGAAAATCGCACATTAGATAAAATGTATTTTGGTAAAGCTTGGTCAATGATCGTAAGTCGGTTTCTAATTATTATTGGTTCAAATCTTACGCAGATTTTTTAAGTGGGAGCTACTCTGCGCTGACGATACGGTATGAACTCAGCCGATTCTTCACGTCCAAGTATGAGGAAAATTACAATTTCAGCTCTTTCTTCCTCTTTTGTCTTTTAAAGCAAGTAAATTCTGAAAGGTGCTTGAGAGTACTTTTAAGGAAGTAATGCGCACTTTCGTTGCTTAACATTTGCACTGCTTTTGGCATAATAAAATCATAATTATTTCTCAGAAAGAGAAACCTGCAATTGCTTTTCGCAATCAGTAAAAACGCTTTGAAATATGTTTTTTAAATAAATTTTAAGATTGAATTAGGAACAGGAGACTTCCGATGAGAGCTCACGGGAGGTCACTGCGACCTCCCAATTATTTTCCTTATTCAGAAAAAATTTAGAAACATAATTGCAATATTTCAACTTTTAAATGCTTCATTAGATGTGTGCATTCCCGTATTTTGTCATTCGACAAAACTAGGAGTTCTTTCGTCAAATTGAAGATTTCTGCCTTCCTAAAATTTTACTTTCGGCATTCTTGATTGGAAGTGTGCCATACGTTAATCTTAATTATTATTTCTCAGCATCAATATATTTTCATTGCTTAAAGTCATTCACCATTTCATTTCACCAAAAGATTCAAGTAGATCATTGGTGACCAACAGTGGCGCACACAAGGGAGGGGTCCAGGGGGTCCGGACCCCTCCCATAGGTCTTGCTTTTTTTCCCGATTGATTACGATTCCATGTATTTAGTACGTAGATTAATTTCAAACAAAGGTGACAATTAGTTCAGTTCTAATAAGTGAAAAAAGAAAATCCCCAGGTTAAAAGATTTTAAAAAGTGTTGTGTACTTTTCCTATAACAAGCAGGATTATAAATACACTGTAATATTCATGTTTTAAGTTTTGTAATTACAGATTAAAATGAGATTTTCTGAACTTAAATCCATTTTTTAATAATGAGAAAAATAAAACCGTAAATTATTTGCTTTCTGGTTTTTTTATTTAAGTATATTTCATTAAATAATGCTAATTTTTTACTCAATAGTTTATTTTTACTGTTTTTCGTTCTCGGGAATCGATAAAATCAAGTCAATATATTTGAAATTGATGGCGAATTGGGGTATGGTATGACAATGAGGCTTTCGACCTTGGACCCTCCCCTTGGAAAATTCCTTTGTGCGCCACTGGTGACCAACCCTTTTCCCCCGAGATTCCTCACGGGCAGGAGCATATTAAATTTAAATATATCTATTTAAATTTTTTTTCTGGATAACAGGCGAAAACACAGACAATGAGAGAAAGTTATAAACCAAAAATAGAGGGTCGTAGGTTGGGAATTAGATCAATCATTATTCATTACGCTTCACAAAATCTAAGCTTGTAATAATGTTTTTAAACTAATATAATAATTCACTAAAAATTTATTACTTTTTTAATTCGCAATAATCTGTTGCTTCCTCTTCTTCTAATTATTGTTATTATTGTAATTGTTGATGGTAATGTTGTGTTGGTGTTGTTATTATTATTGCTAAACTTGATACCTAGTACACTAACAAAACATTACTTAAACTTATTCAGGGCGGAAACTTGTTTTCAGTGATGTGTTCCATTCAAGAAGTCAATATTTTGTACCCAGTAACGAAGCCAAAACTTACTACCGGCGCCTCCCTTTCCAAAATTTTCATGTTGCGGGTGAGAAGTTCACGTTAGTTCTAAAACTCTTTGCCCGTGAAAAACTCGCGTTATATCCATTTTGCTTCTTTTCTTTTTTTTAAAGATACTTCTCTCACAAATTTTCATTTGCATTCAAGTTGAGTTGAGCAACTCAGATGCATGTGATTATCTATGGCTCGAGATTTGCGGTGCATTCTACTGGTGTGTCAAGTTTGGATCGAAGCCGAGTTTCTTTCTTTCGTTGTTTCCTACAGATGCTCTTTGGCAAGCTGGCAAGTTTACTTTTCAGACATCAGTATTTTTACCATCACGACAATTAAAAACTTTTCCTACCCTCTTTAGCTCTCACTGCTAATATTTTTGTTTCAATGACAAGATCTTTTACTTCAATTGGAAAAACCGATTTCAGAAAAAGAAAAATTAGTCCCGAATCTACTGAAATGGAAATATCTAAGGAGTTTTGTGCGCGAAAAAAATGAAGAGAAGCATTTGATTAATTATTTCAATGTAATATTAATTCAGATGAGTTTCGAGATTTTAATTTCGAACTTCATACTTCAAACTTATTAACATATGAATGGGCACGCATGATCTCAGCTTTTCAATATTTTCCCATCTTAGATGGAAATCAGTTTTTGAAACCTTGTTCATACAGATGTCTTACTAAGATAGTTTTCTATCAACAGTTTAATACATCTAATTGAACTGCTTCTGTGGGCGACTTTATACACTGAAATACATTGGGATACATTGTGAAATGTAGGAAGAAATAATCGCTCGAAATCGTCACAAACCGCTAGAGCCCCCTCCTCCTTAAAACGTGACATCATTTTGTGTGACGACTCCTAAGAGAAAATCTGATTACCTGACAAAATTTCATAGGAATGATTACAAATATAAGACACCTGAAGAGTTGTTTCCGTTTTTCTGGATTTGATCACAAAATTGACTTTTGAAGTGATGGAACAGAAAACGGGGAAGATCAGAATTGACTATAACGCGTGACAAAACGAATCCTCCGCGAAAGCAGGTACCAGGGACGTGCATAGAGGGGGGCACCACAGGTCCGAGTCTGAAGGGGGCCCAATATTTTTGAAACTAGGGGTGAAATATAGTGGTAAGCAGTATAGAGGGGGGCCAGGAAAAGTCATTTGTGACGGGCCTTAAAATTTTTGTGGACGCCCCTGGCAGGAACCATTGAATGTAGGAATCAAGAGAAAATGTATCTTTAGCTCACACAAGCGTCGCGATGGCACTAACGTATGTCCGCAAAATTCGAGATCGAAGACGAATCTTTTCATAAAAACAAGAGTGCTCAGTAAAGATCAAGGAAGCGAAGCGACGGACGTTTCAAAAACGCCGCCATTGTGAAAAGTGAATCCGACTGCTGTCACGAAGACGAGTGCTTTTTAAAATTCACAGCCAGCAAAATGAAACGTTTAAAGAAGTTCTGGGAGAAGAAACATTGATCATAATTAAGGAAAGGAAAGCAAAAATGCACGAAATTTTACGCAATTTCATTTAGTATCTACGAAGTTTTCGATTGAAGGTCAAGAGAGAAAGAAAGAAGATTTGATAAATATTTTTCAAACGTGTACTTTTTCTAAGTTAAAATGTAGCGCCATTTGTATATCGGGTGGAAAAATTGTTATTAAAAAAAGAAGTTCAATAATAAAACTACTGATCCTAAAAGTTGGTAAATTAAAAATGTATCTATTTTTGGTGAAGAAAAACCTCATTTAAGCGGAAAATAATCTCACGAAGGGCGAATTTAGACATAAATTAATTAATATTCTCTCGTCTTTCAAGTAAAACGGTTCAATGGTACACCGAACAATTTGACTATTGAAACCAAAATCTTGTGTACCCAAAATTATGTATTAATAAACATAAGAAGTGTGATAGTTTTATTTCCGAAACATAAACACACAGAGAGTAAATGCTTTGTTGTTACTATTATTTTTTATTATTATTGTTGCTGATGTTTTTTGTTGTTTGTTGTTACTGTTGTTATTATCATTGTCAATATCATTCTCACCGACTCAATTTACATAGAAAATAATCTCATAGAGAAGGGGTTCCCAAACTTTTTGCCGTGGCACCCAGTGGTGCCTCAGGAAGAGGTGAGGGGTGCTACGTAGTGTCCATGGTATTAGTAGATATGTATGCAACAGAGATAGATAGAGTAGGGTGTCGTGAGAAAATTCTCATTCTTCAAAGCTTACGTTCGACGAGCACGACCGGTAGCGACCGGTTAGTTAATCACGTGACAGCTAATGATCACGTGCTCCAATCAAGCAATCAACAGCTTAGAATGGTAACCGGCGCGGTAACCAGTTGATCATAGAACGCTGCGGTTAGTAACCGGTTACTTACCGGCCGACCGGTGAGGTTCGTCGAACGCAAGGAAAAGGGTGCTGCGAATCGGAAAAGTTTGAGATTTCCTGTCACAAAGAGATTCAGAGAATAAATAATTCAGTTAATGAAGTAAGTTCCAGCATTTAAAGCAAAATGGTTCAATGGTAGATAGTACAAGTCGATTACTGAAATCAAAATCTTTTGTACCAAAAGAAAGATACTCTCCGTAAATCCCGCAGCTTAACTACACACAGAGTAAATCCTTTCTGATAAAATGGCGTCACTGTCAATTAGCTTGCAGGAGTTATTTTGAAAATTTTAATCTCAACCTTCCGTCATTAGAAAAGAGTTGGAAAAAAATATATCAAGGAGCGAATCATTTGAGTTTTGGCAACAAGATGCATTCACTTGGCAGCATCCTCTGAAAGATTTGATGGAGACAATGTTCATCAACTATAGTTCTTAAAGTTCTATGCCAGGGACGCGCGTGTGCTTGGAGGTATTCGCAAGAGAACCTGAACGCATTTAGAAAAGATTCCGTGTGGTAGACGTTCGAGGACGTTAACAGGAAAAGAATGAATGTAAGGTTAAAATGAAACCTGAGCCACACTTAGTAGTTCTATAATACCGTGACAGATTTTTTTCTTCCCAATTAAATCAAAAGAATGAATATAATTTCTTCGCGTAAATGAATAGATTTTTTGAATTTTTTCTAGGTTGTTTGGGGCAGGGGTTCCCAACCTCTTTGCCCCAAACAGCACATTCTGGAATGCCGGTCGAAGAGCGGTGAGATGGAATTGTAATTGGAAGAACCATGGCTACCTGATAGCCACGAGAAGAACTAGTTGGAATGATAGAAAAGCTTTAGAAATCAATCGAAAAACAATTATAACTCATGTTTCAATTAACTGAGATTCGATTGTGCAGAAAAATCAAGGTTTTCGGTGTAGATGTTTTTGCGCTTTTTTTTAGTATTACTCATACCCCTTAGTGAACATCGTGCCGACCAGTTACAATCACGGTAAAGCAGGTGTGGATCAAATTTTGTCCACTTGCATGCATTACGTTTTGAGTGAGAGGAGCAGTAAAAAAGTACTCACATGCATACTTAAATGCACAAACAGACAGACGTTTTCCACAAACTGCGAAAATGTGCTAAGCGGCGTTTAAAATATGTAATTCCCACAAAAACCGAAACATTTTCTGAATGCAAAAAAATAAAAAATAATGAGCTGATGTGTGCATCACATGACTTCCTTTTACTCCAATTTTAATGTCATTTTCCCATTATTGGAAATTTTAATCTGATTCAATAGTTCACTCTCTAAATATCACCACCAATGGTCAAATTGAAACCAGATTTTTAAAAAAAATCGCCAAACTTGTCGCCAACTTGGCGACCAAAAGACGGGGCAATATATCGCCAAGTGTCCACCAAATTATAACACCACTTGAGTATACATCGGAATTAACAATGATTTCCTCCTAAAAAGGAGCAAAAGACCTCTTTAGAAACACCCGAATGCAACCAAAAGGGGAGGTGCACAATTAGACCCCACTAGCAGTCTACATTCCAAATTTCAACTTTCTAGGACAAACCGTTCTTGAGTTATGCGGCATACATACACACATCCGCACATACATACGTACACACGGACGTCACGAGAAAACTCGTTGTAAATAACTCTGGAATAGTGAAAATGGATATTTCGGGCGTCTATATGTTCTCAGTGATATATGCACGTGTGGTTGGGTCGAAAAAAAAAAAAAAAAACTCTACATTTATTCGGGGGTGAGCAAAATGGAAATTAAGGCCGATTTTTGAGTGAAATTTTTTTCGCGAATACAATACTTCCTTTTTTGGAAAAGGGAGTAATGAACAATAATAATAATAACAATAATAATAATAATAATGATAATAATAATAATAATAATAATAATAATAATGATAATAATAATAATAATGATGATGATGATGATGATGATGAAAATAATAATAATAATAATAATAATAATAATAATAATAATAATAATAATAATGATGATGATGATGATGATAATAATAATAATGATGATGATAATGATGATGAAAATAATGATAATAATACTAATAATAATAATGATAATTAACTGTGATAAAAGATGCTTGGTACAACAGGTGTTATTAGTTCCGCTGTTTAACCATAAAATCGATAGCAAAATTTATTAGAAGATATTGCGGAAGAGACATTCTATATAGAAGCAGGATAAAATAGAGTTTAAAAACACATTTATTTTACTCTTCGCTTACGAATTTCTTTTCTTACCTAAAAGCCCTCATCTAATAAACTATTATAAGCAAATATAATCCTTTCTGAACCAACAAAGTCAAATAATGATATTAGCTAAAGGTAAGCAAACTATATAAAACTTTTTTTTCTCTTTTCTTCGATTGGTTGCTAGATCATGGATCGCTTGAGTTCTAGGAGTAGGAAACAGTAGTACTTATATATAATGAGGAAATAATGGATTTCCGATACTTTGGCATTAAAAATACATTACTCCATCTTAAGGAAATGAAGATTTGTTCTTCTATTATCATGTTCTAAAGTATTTCGATCAGGCAAATGCAAATGAGGGTATACAACTGAAATGGTTCAAAGTTAGCTTTTAATGGAGCTTGTTCTTAAATATTTATTTTATTATTATTTTTTTTAATTTTCACCGTAGTCATTTTTTCACTACAAAAAGTATCTGCAATCAAAAAGAGGTTTTCCACATTAGACTAGTTTTTAAAACAATGCTGCACCTGGCATTGAACAATTTAATTACAGTATGATGTACTTCGTATTTTTAGTGCAGCCTCCTCTGAAATATTTTTGAAGGATTCTTTGTCATAACTATTTCAATTTTACCCAAAACCGGCAGAGTGGTGAGTGGCTAATAGTTGGCTTCTTCTGTCCAAAACCGCGGGCACAAACCCGTCCACCAGTTGGTGGAATTTCCAGATGCTGAAAATCTTTAGCGTCCATGTCGTATGATTATGCGACGTGCAAAAGATCCCTTAAGTATTCATTTGGCCTTGCATACTCTTGGAAAAATTAAATGTTCAGTACAGTTTTGCATCGAAGAGAGCATAGGTACATCTGGTGAGGAAACTTGGTGTCCAACTTTTGTGCCAGCGGATCTCCGTCAATAAAAGTGCCACATGGAGGTCTATTTTTAAGGGCTGGCACTAGGTCAACAAATGGTGAAAAACCAACGTGCAGCCTCGTCATTAAAATAAATAAATAAAAAATAAATAAATAAATAAAAATTAAAAAAAAACTTAAAAGTATCTGAAAACGAAGAATGGGATTTATATTCTAAAATAGTTTTAAAAACGTTGTTATAACTTGCGTTGAACACTTATCTTTATGCAGCACTTGGGCTGGTAAAAAAATAAAGTTACAGGAATTAAGTTTGTTTTTACTTCCTTTTACAGAAAAGGAAGTATTATATTCGCGAAAAAAATTTCACCCAAAAATCGGCCTTAATTTCCATTTTGCTCCCCCCCCCCCCAAATGAATGTTGAGTTTTTTTTTTTCGACCCGACCACACGTGGATATGTGCCTAGGAACGTACAGACACCCGAAATATCCATTTTGTCGATCCATGAGTTAATTACAACGAGGTTTCTCGTGACGTCTGTATGTATGTGCGTATATGCGTATGTGTGTATGTGTGTATGTATGTCGCATAACTCAAGAACGGAATGTCCTAAAAAAATGAAATTTCGTACGTAGACTCCTGGTGGGGTCTAGTTGTGCACCTTTCTTTTTGGTTGCATTCGTATGCTCCAAAGGGATCTTTTGCTATTTTGGGGGGGGAGGGGGGAAATCATTCTTAATTTCGGTAAACTCTAATGGTGTTATAATTTGGCGGACACTTGGCGATATATCGCCAGTCTTTTGGTCGCCAAGTTTTGTTGTCAACTTGACGACAAATTTGGCGATTTTTAAAAAAAAATTTTTTAATCTGGTTTTAATTTGGTCACTGTTGGTGATATTTAAAGAGTAACTATTAAATCATATTAAAACTGCCAATAATGAGAAAATGACATCAAATTGGAGTAAAAGGAAGTCATGTGATGCACACATCAGTTCGTTTATTAATTATGTTCAGACTGATCAGAAAAAAGCATTTTCATTGATTAAAACGGATGATTTTAAAAAAGATCGCAAACATTTTTGGCATTAAATACTTGTTCTGAACTATGCTTGAAGACAGAACTTAGTAACTATAGTAACTTAACCAAAGCTAGTTAACGACAAAAGAAGAACTCTGTCTTTACGTGACGTGACTTATAAATGTTTCTGTAAAGAAGGAAAAAAAAACATAACAGGAAAGACGTATTCAGACCCAAAAAAAAAGCACAACGAAAAAAGGATGTAGAAAGAGAAAATTAACAAGAAAATCCCCTTTACGCACGTTTTATGTACCAAAAATGTGTTTCTTTAAAAATAATAAAAAGTACTCGACATGAAGTCAAATTGTGCATTCATTAGTAGGAGAACAAATATTTATTACAAATACAGTATCTAAACTAAAAAATTGGTTTATTGCATCTTGAAGTTTGAAGACAAGTCGTACTTATTTGCAAGTTCAAAGAAAATATTTACTATTCGGCGGCTAAAACGTTCATAACGACATCATTTTTAGTCGCTCTCTGCATTAATCTAAAAATGCGTTATATTTAATGAGCTCTATCGGTTTAATTAAATTCTGAACAACTTTCAAATTTTCTTTCCAAGAACAAAATACCAGGAAAATCAATAAACATTTTCGATATGGAACGGTGCAAGTTAATGTTAACCGTAGCGATCAATCAAGCGGAGAAGAAACATATCTAATGAACATTTTCTTGTCAAAAAATGCCTTTCAGCATTAGTTGAGTTGTTTTAGAAATAAACTCTTCATTCCTTTAAAGCAAACGATAAATATTCCGCCTGGAGCTATTAAGATGCTCTAAACAATTAAATGAAAACGATCTCTAAGAACATAACAAAAAATCTTTGCGAATGAGTAATTTTTATGCTCTTTACAAATAAATAACGAAACATGAAAATTTTATCTGTTCCTTAATCATTTCTTTGAAAGCTTACAGTTAGAGAGCAATTTTTATTCATTTAGATGAAAGAAAACAATATTCTCACAAACAATGGGGCCGTTTCCAAATATTTTTTTCTGAAAGAGCATGCTCAAAAACATAGGATCTAACCATTTTTTAAAAAATAATTTGACAAATTTTAATATTTTTAAAAAAAATTACTTTAATCGGTGCGTTTTCATTATTTAACGCTTCTGCCGATGACATCACAAATGATGAAATGAAATTCACTGTTGCCATTCAGTACACGCAGTATAGATGCGAATTAAATATAGATTTAATTCGCATCTATACTCACGTGTACTGGAAAACAATGTGGTTGATAGCAAGTGTAGAGGCAATTTTTAATTCGCTGCTTAATTATCATAACGCGGAAACGCAGTGAAAAATGAGCCAAAGGACATCATTTGTGACGTCATCAAGATCACGCCTTGTTTGAAAAATCGGACATTTTAAAAAGTTAATTAAAAAATAACTGTCGAGAAAATGAAAGTATTACCTGGGTCCATGTTATTTTTATTTATTTATTTATTTATTTATTTTGCTTATTCTATCAATTTCTGTGACTAAAAGTAGTACTTTTAACTGAAGGAAACTACCCCATTCAAAGAAGCATATTGAAAGAATTGTCTGTTTTTGGTTGCTTGGAATTTGTTATTTTCTCTTTCTCTCTCTAGAAACATTCCCATTTATTACGATGATTTCTTCCGTAGTATATTTAATGTCTCTTCAAATGATAGTTATCCGGGCAAATTGGCGCGCCTGAAATTTCCGTGATTCGTCTATTTATTATTCGAATCACCTGCCGAAACGTGTTGGTTGGAAAGAAATGTAAATAATAATAGAAAAAGAGAGAAAGGATTTAATGCTACGTCATAGAATCGTGACGTCAATGAAAGGTGAAGGATGATGTCGCTGCTTAAAATAGCTTCTCTGAGATGCTGGAAGTTCTCTGGTAGGTTTGGCACCTGAGCAAAACTTTTACTTCACACAACACTAAGTTAAGCGCTAATGAGAAATTTAACCAATTGTTTTGAATGCTCCGACTTTATTGAGCTATATTTTACAACAGGTTTGTTTCACAACATTTCTTGATTGTTGTAGTCGGAGTTCTTTAATCGCAAGTAATTGGGAGTGAGAGGGGGGGGGGCTATCAAATCTTCGGGTTTCAGAATATATAGTCATTCCATTTACGTATCCTGCTCATAACAACAGCAGCTAAAACGGATCATAAGTGTTACGGAAAAAGGAAAATGCTTTGCGATGTAAAAAAGTGTGTATTTAATTAATAGTAAGCATAGAATGTTAACACTTTTCACTTTACACTCCAGTGTCCCCCTTACCTACCACTATTTGTGACTTAACCAATTGGCTAGGACAATGAAGTCAACTCTGATTTTTTGAACCAGACCAGAAACCAAGCAATCTCTGGCCCAGCACCCCCAGAGGTATCGTTCCACTTGGAGGACTTTGTGACCACGAGCATATTTAACGTCCCCCAATCACCATTAATGAAGACGGCAGGTCTTCGACCAGCGAGGATCGAACCCGGGACCCCCCCATAGAATGTTAACACTATAAACCACAGTAGTAAAATACCACATCAATAAACGTGCAATACAGTACAGTAATGTACTTTTGTGCATAATTTAATTTTTGCGCTTGCGCGGAGTAGTACGCTAAATGAGTTTTATTTACAGTGCATGTATTTCATCTTGGCTATGTTCGGATTTGCGAAAATTCGGATTACGGTGATTCAGCTTAAAGAGTGCGGTACTACCTTTAAGTTGATAAATGAACCAGAGATATTTTAAACTCCTCTTTAACCGTATTTCCTTCGTTGCATTCTAAATAAAAATTTAAAACCGTAAAAAAAAGTTCTCCCAACAACGCAAAAAAAAAAAAAAAAAAAAAAACTAGTCGAACTTTTTTAAAATGTAAAACTTGAATGATTTGTTATTTTTAAACAATAAATTTCAAACAGTCTAAATGTTAAAAATTAAAATTGTAGACATCTCTTCTTTCCCTCGTGTACTCACTTTCATCTTTAGAAAGTTATTTTTTTATGAATCGTGTCACTATTGTTGCCTTCATTGTGTTTGTATATTTCACTCCTTCACAAAATAAATTTCACGTCTCTAAGATATGTGAAGGAGTATTTTCACACCTAGAAAAAGCACTAGCAATGTAATCATAAAAATGTTTTTGATGTGGTATTTATTTATTGAGCAATAGCACTGCTTATTTTTCTCATTTGACCTTTGAATGACGTTCCTATGATTTTATTTTCCCTCCGCCTCCCTGTGCAGCACCACCGTCCCTCCCGATGCTGCTTTTCTAGCGAAAACCGTCTGCAGGTTGCGTCCATACCCTACACACACACACACGCATTCAAACACACCTACATACACGCATACACACATACCTACACACATACATATACTCACACACTCATGCCTGCACACAGACACAAACACACACGCCTACATTCACACACACACTCGTGATTGCGAAAAACATCACTTGATTCCAGATGTCAAAATTTAAATAAATTTTTATTAATTTTTTATTTTTTTCTTTCTTTTCAATTTCAGTTTAATGACTGAGCTGAAGTTGCTTCAGAAGCATTATATTTGGCAATATAATGTTACTATGATATAATTAAACATTTGAAATCCGATTATGCATTACAAAATTCATGAAATATAATCTTCTTTACTAATAATAGAGCTGAAAGTCTCTCTGTCTGTCTGGATATCTAAATCTCTGTGACGCGCATAGCGCCTAGACCGTTCGGCCGATTGTCATGAAATTTGGCAGAAAGTTAGTTTGTAGCATGGGGGTGTGCACCTCGAAGCGATTTTTCGAAAATTCGATTTTGTTCTTTTTCTATTCCAATTTTAAGAACATTTTTCCGAGCAAATTATCACAACGTGTAAATTACGAAATCATTATAAATTGGAACCGTAATATGGGCGAGCCATTTAACATAGCAAATAGGCGAGAAATTCATCTTCCATTATTTGTTAATATACAGGCGAACCAAATGACCTTTTAATTTTCTACTACGGGCAAAGCCGTGCGGGTTCCACTAGTTATAAATAATGTGTCAAACAGTCATATTATGGTTTTCATTGTTTTCGGATATTTCATTCCAGCAAAACAAAATAAATTTTACTAATCTTCAAAATGTTTAAGAGTATATTCATGATTTAAAAAACACCTAAATATACTTCAGAGAACAACTCTTCTTACTAATTCTTAAGCGAACTGATGAAACTAATTAATATATTTCGCACATAACACTCAATACTGTTTTTACTTCCTTTTACAAAAAAGGAAGTATTGTATTCGCGAAAAAAATTTCACTAAAAAATCGGCCTTAATTTCCATTTTGCTCACCCCTGCATGAATGTTGAGGGTTTTTTTTTTTCACGACCAGACAGCACGTGGATAAGTGCCTAAGAACGTATAGACCCCCGAAATATCCAATTTGACAATCCCCGAGTTAATTACAACGAGTTTTCTCGTGACGTCCGTATGTACGTATGAATGTGCGGGTGTGCGGATGTGCAAGCATGTATGTGCGTATGTATGTCGCATAACTCAAGAACGGTATGTCCTATAAAGTTGAAATTTGGTACGTAGACTCCTAGTGGGGTCTAGTTGTGCACCTTTTGATTGCAATCAGGTGTTTCTAAATTGGGCTTCTGCCCCTTTTTAGGGGGAAATCATTGTTAATTTCGACACAAACTCAAGTGGTGTTTTAATTTGGTGGACAGTTGGCGATATATCGCCAGTCTTTTGGTCGCCAAGTTTTGTCACCAACTTGGAGACAAATTTGGCGATAAAAAAATATTATTTATTTATTTTTAAATATGGTCTCAATTTGGCCACTGTTGGTGATATTTACAGAGTTAACTATTGAATCACATTAAAATTGCCAATAATGGGGAAATAACATTAAGTTGGTGTAAAAGGAAGTAATGTGGTGCACATATCAGCTCGTTTGATTGAAATAAACGAAGGACGCATATTACTCGCAAGAATAGTTGCAAGTTTCGAAAATCTGACATTTTCTAAAAAATAAGTTCCCTCTTCCCTACCTACAAAAGAAAAAGAAATTAACTCAACTGCTTTTTAGCCTACTTTCCCAGTAAAAGTCAGAAAAAAAAGAAAAAAGAATGAAAGAAGACTTAATGCATCTTAAAAATATCGTGAAAAACAAAAAAAAGTCAAAAATAAATAAAATAATTAAATAAATATTGAAATATTAAAAATTGGAAAGTAGGGTATTGAGATGGGGAAAAATGTCTGTCTGTCTGTCTGTCTGTCTGTCCCCCCCCTCCCCCCCTAATAACTTTTGAATGAATAGTCCGATTCGAACAAACTTTTTTTTGTTCGAAAGATCTCGGCGAGGACACCTCATTCCCATATTTCACTTTTTGATTTGAACTATTTTTTGTTCAATTTTGAACAGTTCAAAAAAACTTAACATTAGCGCCTACGGGGAAATTCAAAGCAATTCCGAACTGTGAGGCGAATTTGCTTCGAACAAACTTTGTAGGAAAAAGCTTTTGATAAAAAACTTGTATATAAGATATCTTTTTGATTTGAACAATTTTCCGTTCAATTTTGAACAGTTCAATCCCTTAACATTAGCGCCTACGGGGAAACTGAAAGTCAATGTAGATTCCGTACTTGAAGGCGGATTTACTTCAAACAAACTTTGTTGGAAATAGCTCTTGACGACCTACTCCCGACTCCGACTCCGAGAATTTAGGGGGATCTGACACCGACTCTGACTCCTGTTCCCGACAATTAATCGGACTCCGACTCCCCGACTTCGACTCTGACTTCGTAGCTTTGGCAAACATTTATACACGGAGGACAAATGACTGACTCCGATTCTTAGATATTCGACTCCGACTCTTTTATCCCAAAATGAGATTGACTCCGACTCCGACTCCGCTGCTGTGGTTTTAACTGTGAAATAATTATTGTTGATATGATTTGTTTTTATTTTCACGCTAAAGTTTTAATTTAGGTATTTAGTTTTCGGTGAATAAACTCGAAAAATATGCGCAGACGATTTTTCTTTTTGACAATGAAAATTATTTCTTTAAGTTGACATTTTATTGTTTTTTTTTATTTTGGTAAGTGCATTAATTCGTTTAAAAAATTATTTTCGGCAACAGGGGAAAAAGAAACGAATTTTTTTTTTATATGATGTATTTATTTTAATGAACTTATTATTATTTTTTCGTTTTGAAAGCTGTTAAAAAAATTTTTTTAATGGAAAGAAGTGTATTAGCTGCTTTGTTTAAAAGGTGCTGCTATTTTATTTGTTCGTTTTTTTGAAGAAAAGTAAGGAATATTTTATTCCTAGAAATCAGCTTAAAATATTTAAAAAAATATGTATGAAAAAATTTGCGATTTTAGCTATTTTTGAGAATATTGATCAGGTACTAGAAAGTAGTATGGGTATACGAGAAAGTAGGCTCGTCTAGTTCTAGACGGAACTTCTTGTTTAAAATGAAAAGAGATACAGGAAAATTATGAACATAAATGAAAACTATTAACAAAGACATGTTAATAGTTTTCATTTATGTTCATAACTTTATTGTATCTCTTCTCATTTCAGCTTACGTTTCTGATATTCAAGTAATTTTATTGTCAACCACGTGATTGGCAGAAGTGACGTAAAATTCGTCTTTAAATACGATGAATGACATTTTTATTAACATAATTTGTTTTATGTTAGTCACTCTTGATGTGGCAGCTAAATATACCATGTCTTATGTTTTAATATTGAGCCTGAAATATGTAAAGTAAATTTTTATTTACAAAATAAATGATTCTTAAATAACTTGAAATATTTCAAACATAAACCAGCGTATAGTTTTAACGTTGAATATCTTGGTAAATCTTTAACTCTGCTGCCGTAGAAAGGGCAGTATCAGCAAAAATGAGTTTTTGGGATATTTGAAGAAACGCGTTTTGGATTCTAAACTCCGACTCTAAGAACCAGAAGGATATAAGTCACATTATGGTAATTTTAAAGGAGAAAGAAAAAAACTTTTTTCTGCCATATGCAAACGATGGGACGCGCTTTTTTAAACCTGATAAAAAAAATTGAAAAGTTTTTTTTTTTTTTTAGAATGACGTTCACATGGCTCGATGCAGAATATGCTTCTGCATACTATCTTCACCTGTACTAATAATAAAGCTGAAAGTCTCTCTGTTCAGATCTCTCTCTGTCTGTCAGGATCTCTGTGACGCGCATAGCACCTAGACCGTTCGGCCGATTTTCATGAAAATTATCACCGAATTAGTTTGTAGCATGGGAGTGTGCACCTCGAAGAGATTTTTCAAAAATTCGATTTTGTTCTTTTTCTATTCCAATTTTAAGAACATTTCCCGAAGCAAAATTATCATAAGAGGGACGAGTAAATTACGAAATTATCATGACGTGGAGCTATAACATGGGAGAGCGAATGAACATAGCCAATTCACCACACATTATTTGTAAATATACAGGCGAACCAAATGACCTTTTAATTTTCTACTACGGACAAAGCCGTGCAGGTAGCACTAGTATACTAATAAACCGGAAAATCGAAATTTTTGGACTTACGTCAGTCTGGCTCTGGGGCACAGACTTAACAAAAGGGAAATGTTGAAATTTGACTGTTTGACTCTTGACTCTTTGCTTTATTTTCAGTGGAAATCGAATAAGCAAGTCTGTACAATAAAGCTAAAGTACAACAGATGACAAAGATGTCTTTAAAAAAAAGAAAGAAAAATGGCCGAAAAAATTGCAATTTCTGCGCTTTACCTCTCGACGGCAGTATAACTTTGAAATCTTGAAACTTGGACTGTTTTCATCGCTGCATTTTTTTAAATGTTAATTAGTTAGGACAAGAAATGAGTAAATTTTTGAACCATCTTGCGGATTTCATCCATAAATGATAGGATGCCGTAATAGAAACCAGAGGCGGCCGAATAACATATTAGATTTTCGGTTCGATTGCACTGATTTATCATTACCTTTTCTGCTCCGTAGACCTTGAATTTGCTTCTTTATTTCATTTCATTTCGGAGGAGCCAAAATAGATTTCGATTTCTAAAACCTGTACATTTTTTTTGTATGCTGTTCTTTTTTTTAAAATAAAACTAAATGATTATTTTTGTTTCATAACTGAATCATATCTTGTCTTTTTAACTAACTTGACATATTGACACTTTTAAAAAGCCAGTTGATTTTTTTTTTCGTGAGGATGGTAGCTTGACCTTGAAAAAATACTAAATTTCTCCAAATAGAAATATTTTTTTGTCAGTAGTGCAAAAAAAATAAGTAAATAAATAAATAAATAAATAATAAGTAAATATTTTCATAAATTAAGGACCAACCAAGTGCATTGCAACCAGAAAGTCCCGGGCTCTAAGCGCTAGTTTCTTGTGATTCATTGTCTTTTCAACTCATGCACTCCTTATTATGTGTCATCAACTGCTGATTTTCTTAAAACTTTATTTTCCCTATTTGTATAAGTGTTTATACTGATACATTAGATCAATTATTGCATGATGAGTAACTTTTTCAAAAATCTTTGAATAAAATATGGGTCGATCTTTTGATGTTCAAAATTGTGTGAATGTACATCCGAATTTTGATTCATTTGTAGATACTGCAAAATATTGCCTATATGCTTAAGAATACATGATTTTAATTTTACTTTTATTTATTTATTTATCTTAGTAAGCTATAACTATGAGGAAATTAAATTACAAGATTTTGTTGTAGCTTATTTATGATTAATCACGTCTTAACTCTCACAATTAATTAATGCTTTGATTATTTATTTGGGTAAACGTCATTTTACTTATAGTTTTTTTCTATAGCAGATAAAGATTTTTAAACATTATTTCCCCCATAGAAAGTTTTCCTTATGAGGAAATGAAATTACGAGGTTTTGCTCTTAATTATTTAATTAATTATCAAGAATTATTTGAAAATAGGAATATTAAACATTCATAAACAATTAGTTCATAAAATCTTCATGACTTTCCAAAAGCGAAACTGCTTTTCTTACAAATAGTGTTAACCTTCCCCTTTCCAAAAAAAAACAGGTTTAAACCAAAAAAAACACCAGGTTTTTTTTTTGTGTTTTCTTTTTCAAAATATTGATTTTTCACTAGCTCCGATAACGAATTTCAAAGAGAGAACAAGTCTAAAAATTAAAATTTTGCAAGCGACACAAAAAGCTAGTTTTATATTTAACCATTTGACTGATTGAAGCAGGGTTTTTTTTTCATGACATTATCAAAACCAATTTACGTTATAATAAAGCAAATTAATAGTATTACGTTATTTTCTAACATTCATATGAGGTCAATTGACCCCCTCTTGATCGCCCAAATAACAGGTCTGACCCCCTCCCGTAAGAGTAACTAAACGCGAGTGTAAACCTACTCAGCCTGTATGAAATAATGCATGGTACGAAATTATTTTGAAGGCAACAAGTTTACTTTATTTGTTTATTTAATTATTCATTGTAAAATGTGCATTTTCTTATGGGATAGAACGAAATTATCTAACTACATGCACACACAAAAATAAATTAGTTAATAAACTAATGAAACTAATAAATTAATGAAGTTTGATTAGGGATAGTTAGAACTAATAGCGCTTACGGTAAAACGAGTTATTGCTTTTAAATTTCACGAAATCTAAGGCGCTTAAATGTAAAAGGAAAATTTGTTAATGATTTCAATATAATGTGATTTGTCGACAAATATTTTGTTTACAACTGTGAGTAGAATTTAAACGAGATTAATACTGATTAAGTTCATTTTAAGAGAATAGTAATTGTCCCTGAACTGAGTAATTAGGCAGAAATTTTTATCAATCGACACTTAATGGGATACCATATTATTAAAAATAAAAACTAGTGATATAATTTGCTGTTAATAAATTCGAATCTGAAAAAAAGTAGAACTCAGTTGCAATCAATTTAACTATTCGTAGAAAACTCACATTTTTAAAATTGAAAACTCTTTTTTTTTGTACGTACTTGTTAATCGATATCCAAAACGAAAAAATATAAGCATGACGTTAATCCCTTTTCTTTTCAGTTAAAGATATGATTCATTAATACGGAAAATTGTTTTCCTGAAACTTGTTTAAAGTTGTTTTCTTCAGAAGCTAAGAAAAACGGAAACTTGACACACTTTGCCAGCGCATATTTACCTACTTAAGTGTCTCTGAACTTCGTTGTTATACTTTTTTTTTTTTTTTTAATGTTTGAAAAATCAAATTTCATGTTTATTCTAGTTATTTTCTAAGTTTATGTTCTCCGATATTTTTATATTACACACAAAGCAAAAAATCTGTCGTGTTCCTGGTGTAAGCTAGTAACTACTCTATTTTTTCTTGCAAATAAAAAGAGCTTAATTATAATGAAAATTACTTTAAAGTTAAAGTCTAAGTGATGTTAATAAATATAAAAATTAAAATGTAACGAAATATTTTTCAAAGAATTATAATATACTATTTATTTGCAATCGGCAATTTTTTTACAAGTCAAAATTAATCGATTAAAAAAATGATTGCAATGCTTATACTGATGATTTAGAAAGGATCAACTAAATTATTGTAGCTGGTACATTTTAAAAAGGCTTTCACAATAAGAGTAGTTTAGTACGTTAAGGTAAAAGGTATGGTGCAGCAACATTTAAAGCACTCTTTTAAGAATGTCTTAATATAATAACAGTAAAATGAATTACTATAATCTTCTATTAAGCTAAGTTTCAATTTCTCTGATCCGGCTCGAATACCGACTCAAAATTGGTACCAAATTGGCTACGTTCGAATCTATTATGTCTAAAGCTATAGCAGCCTATAGAACCCCAAACAGATAAAGGGATGCCGCAAGGAATCCACGTCAAATATTTATCCATTAAAAAAAAAAAGGAAAATTAATTTGAATTTTGACATCTTGAATTCAAATTATGTTTTTCGCAATCACGAGTGTGTGTATGTAGGCGTGTGTGTTTGTGTGTGCTGTGTAGGTGTGTTTGTGTGTAGGAGGTATGTGTATGTGTGTGTAGGCATGTGTGTTTGTGTCTGTGTGCTGGCATAAGTGTGTGGGTAGTTGTGTGTATGAATGTGTGTGTGGGGGGGAGTATGTGTATGTGTGTGTAGGCATATGTGTCTGTGTGCAGGCATGAATGTTTGGGTAGTTGTGTGTGTGTATGTGTAGGTGTCTGTATGTATGCGTGTGTGTATGTGTTTGTGCATGTTTGTGTATGTGTGTAGGTGCATGTGTGTGTGTGTGTGTGTGTGTGTGTGTGTGTGTGTGTGTAGTTGTGTATGTATGCACGTGTGTGTAGGACATGGATGCAACCTGGAGATGGCTTTCGCTATAGGAGCAGCATCGTGAGGAGCCGGTCGACGGTGATGGTGCGGAGGGTAGCGGTGGGAAAATAAAATGATAGCACGCCAAAAACAGTCAAATGAAAGCAATAAGCAATCGTGATTGCTCAAAAAAAAAAAAAAAAAAACCTGATGGATAAACTTAAGTAATTTTTATGAAGTTTAAATAGAAGCTAATAATCTTTATTTTTAAATTCTTAGCACTGAATTTTATGATTTCTTCCCTTTTAAAATCATACGAACATATAGTTGTGAGTCTGAATGCACGATAAATAGGGCATATTCTCAGGGAGCCGTGAGAAAATTCTATTTTTTCCAAGTTTTTTACCATTCAAAAAGGTATGGAAATTTTTGAGCAAATGCCAACGTATTTTTATAAAAAATGTGAAATAGTATGCTTAAGTTTTCATATTGAGTCACAGTTAAAAAATTCCGTTCATTTGAATACAAGGGAAGAAATTAGATAAAAGGGGACAAAAACTGTCAAAACACCATCGGAGTAGTCCAGAAATGATGTCAAGTTTTAAAGGATAGGGGGGGGTGTGGCTCATAAAAGTATGACGTGGGGGGAAACACAAGAAGTATGATGTCACACATTTTGGTTGAAATATTTTTTTTCTGTAGCAAAATGTTTGTGTTATATAGCGAGGCGTGTGCCAAAAAAGAGTGAAAATGACCCTCTTCGCCTCTCCCCCCCCCCCAAGGCGAAGTGGGACATTTTGTGACAAGGAGATGTCAAATTTTTTGCGGAAAATGAGACATTATTTCCTAAAGTTGGGTTCCTAAAGTGGGAGTTACGGAACCCTGGGGTGCCGCAGCTAGAGACAACGGGTGTCGCGATGTGTCCGCGGTTTATCCCCAGTTTTGCCGATAGTAAAACTTTCCTCCAACCCTTGCATATATCAAAAGGAAAGATTGAAATTGAAAAAGAGGGGAAGGAAATTTCATCTAGGCGAAACTGGGAGGGGGGGGGGGGCACCGTGTCTCTACTATCACCTCCTTGTCGTTTATGAAGCAGAAGAAAAAAGCAAAATAGTTATTCTTTGAAATTACCTGGTTTCAGATACTTTACTTAAAATAAAAATAAAAAAATGAATTTTAAAACGGCCTTTTTCAACAAGATCAAATGAACTCGGAAAGAATATATGCTTTCTGATTTTCCCTGCAAGCCTAATAAATATGCAAACAAGATGATTTCTGTTTGTATGTATGCTCAATGAGAGATATTGAAGATGGTGAGAAAATTTCATTTCTTGAAAAAAGTGCCCCAACATGGAAAAGTTTGGGAACCCCTGGACGACCCCATCGCTCATGGTCACGACTCTAACATTAGAGTCGTGATAACAACACAACTCTCACACTTTTTTGAATAGTAAAAAACTTGGAAAATTAGTTTTAGAGTCGTGCTAACGTGTCTCTAACATTAGAGATGCTGTTAAACTCGAAACAGCATCTTTCAATACCATACGGAAAAAAATATCTTTACTAATAATAAAGCTGAAAGTCTGTCTGTATGGATGTCTGTGTCTCTGGATGTCTGGATCTCTGTATGTCTGTTACGCGCATAGCGCCTAGACCGATTTTCATGAAATTTGGCACATAATTAGTTCGTAGCATAGGGGGAGCACCTCGATGCGATTTTTCAAAAAATCTATTTTGTTCTTATTCTATTCCAATTTTAAGAACATTTTACCGAGCACATTATCATACCGTGAACGAGTAAATAACCAAATTGTCATAACATGAAACCGTAACATGGGCGAGCAAATGAACACAACAAATTGGCGAATTGGTTCAAAATAATGTATGTAGATCTTACTAACAATAAAGCTGAAAGTCTCTCTGTCTGGATCTCTGTCTGTCTATCAGGATCTCTGTGACGCGTATAGTGCCTAGACCGTTCGGCCGATTTTCATGAAATTTGGCACATAATTGGTTTATAGCATGGGAGTGTGCACCTCGAAGCGATTTTTCGAAAATTCAATTTTGTTCTTTTTTTATTCCAATTTTAAGAAAATTTTTCGAAGCAAATTATCACAACGTGGAAGAGTAAATTACGAAATTATCATAGCGTGGAACCATAACATGGGCAAGCAAATGAACATAGCAAATAGGCGAGAAGTTCATCATCCATTATTTGTAAAGTAAATATAGAGGCGAACCAAATGACCTTTTTGTTTTTCTACAACGGGCAAAGCCGTGCGGATACCACTAGTAAGTAATAAAAGCGAAGAAAAACAATTCTCTATATTTTCGAATAGAAAATTTTGCTCTTCAATGTGTGCAGTACAATTAAATTTACTCCCAAAATATAACACAAAAACACACAACTATACTCACATGTCACTGCTACTAATCCATTCCTTTTGATGCACCAAACACTAACTGATGACACAAAAACAATTGCGTTCTTCTGTCGCGAAAGCGAACCTTTGTTTTGAAGCCGAATCACCTGCTCCGAAAATCGGAGAAGCACTTACCCCCTTTTTCCATCCCAACGGCGGGAAACTGGTTGCCAGAGTCGGTGGCAGAAAAACTGTGTATCAAGGCCAGACTGGGGAGAGAGGGGTGATTTTCCTCTCTCGACTCACATGACGTCATCTATGGAATTAAATTGTTAGCCGTTCGGAAGGGTATCTATGATTTTATAAGTTGGAGAATTTAATTTATTGCTTCTCAAGGACAGTGCGGCACAGCGGATAATTTTGATGAGATTAGTTTTAGAAGGGAGGATATGCGATAGATTTCGTTGAGTGCTATCATTAGTTTTTAGTTGTAAACCCGAAAGTTTTTAGAGGACAAAGATGGAATTTAAAACGATTTCTATCTTTTTGTATTCACACCATCCATATAATTTCCCTCACAAAACAAATAGTATTCTAAAAGAAAAATATTTTGAGGAGTAAGTGCTAACGGTAAAATTTCAATGTGTAAGGTTCCTGAACATAAATTCACAAATGTATATGTTATTACATGAGTGCATGTGATTTGAAATGTTCTTATTTTTAAATCTGGTCTAATATTTCATTTACAAGGGTTTTTTTTTTTTTTTTTTGGGGGCAATCACGATTGCTTATTGCTCATTTGACTGTTTTTGGCGTGCTCTATCATTTTATTTTCCCACCGCCACCCTCCGCACCATCACCGTCGACCGGTTCCTCACGCTGCTCCTATAGCGAAAGCTGTCTCAGGTTGCATCCATGTCCTGCACACACGCGCATACATACACAACTACACACACACGCACACACACATACACACACAAGCACATACACACACATACACATACAGACACTACACAAACACATACACACACGCATGCATACAGACACCTTCACATACACACACGCATACATACAGACACCTACACATACACACACACAAAAACATACACACACATACACACAACTACCCACACATTCATGCCTCCACAGACACAAACACATATTCCTACACACACATACACATATCCCCCCCACACACACACTTATACCAGCACACAGACACAAACACACATGCCTACACACACACATACAGATACCCCCCTACACACAAACGCACATACCCCCACACACAAACACACACGCCTACATACACACACTCGTGATTGCGAAAAACATAATTTGAACTCAAGATGTCAAAATTCAAATTAATTTTTTTTTAATATATATTCCGATGCGATTGTGTATCCTTGTCCATAGTATATCAAGTACATTCCCCAGTGGGTGGCCTTTATCTCTTTATGTGGCACCAATAATCGAAATACCACTATTACCACTTGAGAATTTTGGCATCCAGTTTCTCAACAGATGATGGCATCTGGGTTCTTACGATGTGAAATTGCACTAGAAATTTAGCTTAGCCGAAAGTGCCTAAGCCAAACAGACTTTCAAGGGCAACTTTTCGCACAAAATTGCAACATAGATGCCAATAATTTTCTGAAGTTTGAAAATTGTTCGGCTAGACGCGGGGTTGAACCTACAATCCTACGATCTTGAGCGTACGAGGCCAACACCTAATCGCTTCCCCATTCTTACAAATTATAATACTATTTTACGAAACAACATTTTAAAGATTCATTGGAATTTTTTTTTTTTTCATACTTTCTTTTTTCTTTCTGACTTTTCTTCTTTTGAATTTTTACTGTGGAATTGGAGAAGGGAAGTCGGAAACAAGATATAATCTTTTATATTCTATTGCCTTCTGAGCTGTAAAAATTACAATTAAAAAATGTCAACAAATAGGGGAACAATAATTTAACTTAAAGTGACAAAAAATAATTTTAATGTATTTCATTTGAGAATATGTGATTTTGGAAACACTATAAATAATTAAACATTGAATACAAAACCTTCAAACATGTAAGTGTTTTAAAAGCAGTGTTCTGTATTGAGGACATAATTATCCTTATTCGATTTTTAAAAAACGTGTTCTCCATGACTTTCTCAGAAAGAAGAACCCATTTAAATAGTGTAAAGCGCATGCGAAAGAGAAAGTGTATATAGCAATGTTTTGTATCATTTTATTTCTTTCCCATAATTTTAAAAGGTAAAGTAAATAAAATAAGCAAAATTCTAATACTAATGAAATAATTTCTAATTCATCAATTTAAAAAAAAAAAATACTTGTGTTAGCAAATGAATAGTAGAACAGCGTTAATGTTTACCTACTCAATAAACTTTCTCAAAATTCCTAATTAATATGCATAAAATATAAACGAAACTCCCTCTTAAATTACGCAGAATGGAAAATATTGAGTGGAAATTTTTTTTTTCGTACTTAATGTGACGGCAACTTACGATTTAATGCAATAATAAAATTTATCTTCCTTTTTTTTTTCACGGCTGTCCCTGAATTTTACAACTGTACAGTGCTGGCCGAATTATTAGACTAAGACTGTTTTAAAAGCAAATTCTTTATTGATTACATAACTATAGACACATTAACGAACAGTGAAATAATTATCTAATATTTAGTATGCATTCCCTTGTTCTTGATGAGCATTTTAAGTCTTTTTGGCATACTTTTCACAAGATTTACACCATTTCTTAACTTTTTAAAAAAGGAGGTTAAAAAATTGTTTATACTCACTTTTATATATACTCACATACACATACTCACTAATTACCTAAAACTAACTTTAAATAACACACTAATAGAAAGAACTAGTGAACTGTTTAAGCTGACCTGGTTATGTTCCTGGTAGGTAGATAAACAAAGAACATAAACAAAGCAGACAGTGCTGCCACCTGCAAACATTAAATTATGCTAAAATAACGTAATGATCAGTGTACAGTATGTACTGTATTTTAACAGTAAAATAAATAGTATTTTAGTACAAATAGTGCACAAAAAACAAAACAAAAAACTCTTTAGTCTAATAATTTGGCCAGCACTGTTTAAAGGCTGATTTTTAAAAATCCATTTTAAAATATTAATGGATATGAAACCTTTTACGCTGAAAATCAAGCTAGGTAAAAAGTTTCAGATTCTGTTGTTCTATAGGTAGAAGTAGTTGTCTCTTCTCTCCATTAGAGAAAGCGATTGCAACTTCCCCAACAATAGAAAAATTACTAACCGAACGACAAAGAAAAATGCCATTAGTGGGTATTCGCGTGTTGGAAATTGCGTTTGTTTTAAAGGTAATTGACTTAATCATTGACTTTAAAAGCGGGGAGGAAGATGAAATAAGGAAATTTTCTCAAGTACACGTACATTTGTTTTACAAAGTGAAAATTGAAGTTAGTCGAAGCTTAAGTAACATTTAGTGCTTGAGGCTGTCCGTAAATGATGTTACTTTTTTTCATGTCACATGTCACACAATTTTTCATGAATATTTTTTGAGAAAGACGTGATGTCATAGTTCTTGCCGCTCCTCTTTCCCTCTTATCACAAACTGTCACAGTTTCATGTACCCCGATCCCCTCTTAAAGCGTGACTAGTCACACTATTTTTTTTTTCTTTTTTAGCAATGATTACCATACTTACTTTTTAAGTTAAATTTTTGAAAGAAGTAAGGTTTTTTTCTTTGAAAAGAATAAATAATTCAACTAAATTCAAGTGTGAAGTGACTAGTAGACTTCACACTACTTTTTTTAAGCAATTACTATTAATACTTACATGAAATACACCGCCAGCTCATTCATTTCCAGCCGAGGACTGCAGTTTCGTGCTTATTAGCACTCATCAGCCCGGCATAGGAAAGTGACTTAGCTGGTGATGGAAAACCTCTTAAGGAAGCAAGAGTGCCAAACAAACTGGTAGCTAATATAGAATTAGCACAGATCAGACGTGACCGAAGCAATGGTTCGGTTCAACTCGAAGATTGAAGGCAAGGCATGGTATATTCAGTAAATTACCGCCCATTACCGGCCTATGTCTGGCTGATGAGTGCTAATAAGTACGAAACTGCTGTCCTTGGGTGGAAATGACTGAGCTGGCGGTGTATTTCAGGTATTTCTGCTTTAGCCCTGACTAATGGGCGGTAACTTACTAAATATACTATCATTACTTGCTTTTCAAGTTACATTTTTGGGTGAAGTAAGTTTTCGCATTGAAAAAAATAAATAATTCAGTTAAAAAATTTAAAAAAAAATAAAAATAAAATAAAATATGCTTTTATTTTAAATTGCAATTTATTTGAACTTAACGACATGCTTCCTTCAATCTTTACTAATAATAAAGCTGAAAGTATCTCTGTCTCTCAGAATCTCTGTCCGGATCTCTGTTTGTCAGGATCTCTGTGACGCGCATAGCGCCTTACCGTTCGGCCGATTTTCATGAAATTTGACACAAAGTTAGTTTGTAGCATGGGAGTGTGCACCTCGAAGCCATTTTTTGAAAATTCGATGTGATTCTTTTTCTATTCCAATTTTAAGAACAAAAATATCATAAGATGACGAATAAATTACGAAATTATCATAACGTGGAACCGTAACATGAGTACAAACCAATTGGCGAGAAAATTCACCATACATTATTTGTAAATATACAGGAGAACCAAAAGAACTTTTCATTTTTCTATTACGGGCAAAGCCGTGCAGGTACCACTAGTTGAAAATAATTTCCTTGTAATGAGGAATAACAGAATATAAATATTAGATCTGGCGTAAAATGTAAATAAATAAAAGAGCTACGTTGTTCAAAACAGTTCGAATTTTTTGGCAGTATATGATTGAAACTAGTTTACTTAACGCATTGTTTTGTTCTAAAAATTTACAGGAAAGTAGGAAAGGTTATGAAAATAATTTCCTGTTTGTTTTTAAATAAACCACGTTATTTTATCTACTATTTATAAACAATACCATCAATAACAATTAAATTGACGAATTCTGGGTATTTCTAACGGAAACAATTTTATTTGCTTTCTATTCATATATCATGACATGGCGTCGAAAAACGGAAAATAAGTAAGAAAAGAAACTTTCTATAAAGAGAGAATAATGCGCTATCGCAATTAGAAGATTATTCTTTTCGAATGTTCTTCACGATTGGAAGACAAAATGAATGAAGAAAAATAGCTGGAAACTGTTTTATTTCTGGTGCAGAATTTTCGCTATGCCGCCGTGAAGCTAATTATAACACAATTCGCACTATTTATTTATTTTTTGGGGAGTAAGGAGCACAAGGAAGTTATTCATCGAAGACAAAATAAATAAATAAGGTCCAAATCCTTATTTATTATTTGGAAATAATTTGCTCTCTGCTTCTCTCCTCTTCGTAATTTAAAGGAGAAATAAGTCACTCGAAAGTGAAGTTTATGGCAGACAATGGTGGATCTAGAAACAATTCAAGGAGGGGGCGGTTGAGTTTTTAACTTGAATTTTACTACGCATCTGATTTATACATGCTTAAGGGGAAGGCCACCATAGTCTTTTTATCTATAACAACTAAAATATAAAGATTTAGTTAAGGAGGTTCCTGAACCTATTCATTTCCTTTTCCGCTAAATGATGTAGTCTAAAATTGCGTTTCAGAACTTCAATTTCGTAATAATTCCGACATGGTGCTTCGATCCCGCTCCCCCCCCCCCCCAAAGCATCAACGAAGTTAGTATAAAATTGCTTTTTAAAACTTAAATTCTGAAACGTTTCTGGGAGTGAGATTCAAACTCCAATTCTTTCCTTATCGTCGTCAATAATGGTTTGTTTTAAGTCTTCAATTCGGAAAAATTGCCAGTACAAAGTCCCCTAAAGGAGGAGCGATCGCTCCCATTGCTTCTCCCTTGGATCCATGCTTGATGGCAAGTAACATATTTTTTCAGCTATATTCAGAATATTGCTGTCAAGAATATTCTGAATTATTAGTTCAAGCACTAATAACTGAGTGTAAGTTCAGTAACTATTAATTCGAACTAATAGTTCAAGAATTAATAGTTATTGAACTTGCAAAACTTGAACAATATATTATCTTTCTCTCTTTAGGAAAGAACTTACTTCTTTCCTAAAGAGAGAAAGATACGAGCTCCTAAATGAAATTACAGATGTACTTAAAAAGCTATTATATGGTTGAGGAAATAGCACACTTAAAAATAATTTATCAGTTAATTAATAAATGTGAACTTCACTCTCTCTCTCTCTTTGTGTGTGTCTGGAACTCTGTCTCCCTCGGATTCTGTCTCCCTGGTCGATACAGGTACCGTCCGGACATTTAGAGAAAGCCATTCTCACCTGTCTCCCTCCTCCCTCCTTCCCCCAAGAGGTATAAACTGGATACTATATCATTGAGACAAATGATATTAAATAATAATATTAATAAAATAATAATAAAATATTTGAGAAAATATTTACTGACATTTTGATAACTCCTAGTGTATCAAATGGAACTTATTACTCTTCAATGTAACAGAAACATACAGGAGAAATTTAAATACTTTTGACCATTGGATCTTTATTCATTTCATGTTGAAAAATGGTCAACTGTCAGCAATCAGATCTTATGCTGTGTTCACAACATTAACTTTCGACAGCGCTTACATCTGTGAGGAGCTATTCCCCAAAATCAAAGTAATTGTGAAGTCAAAACTGAGGAATCATGTTTTTAAGACATCTCCAGAATTCTCTTCGAATTGCTTCATCACACATTGACAGATTATGAAAAGAGAAAGAACGGCAGATTTTTAAATAAACTGTGAAAAAAATCGTCTTTTTTATCATTTTTATTTAGCTTTGTGTTTTGTAACAACTTTCAACATTTTTATAATTTTATGTTTTGCTATTCCAATTACTCTAATGGGGTTGTTTCCAAAATTTCAAAAGTATTTTTTTCTGAAAGAGCATGCTTAAAAACATAGAATCTGAACATTTTTAAAATAATTTGTTTAATTTCAATATTTTAAAAAAATTACTTAAATCGGTGAGCTTTCATTGTTTACACTTCTTGGCGATGACATCACAAATGATGAAATACCATTCTGTGTTGCCACTCACAGAGCTAAATATTTAATTCGCATTTTTACTCACGTGTATTGGCAGCGATATGGTTGATAGCAAGCGTAGAGTGCAATTTTAATTCGCTGCTTGATTATCATAACGTGAAACGTAGTAGAAAGATGCACCACAAAAAGCATCATTTGTGACGTCATAAAAACCACGCCTTGCTTGAAAAATCGGACATTTTGAAAAATTAATTTAAAAAAAACTGCTGGGAAAATGAAAGTATTTTCTGGGTCCATGTTATTTTTTTTTTTTTTTTGCTCATTCTATCCATTTCAATGACTAAAAGTAGTACTCTTGACTGAAGGAAACCACCCCATTGTTGTAGAATATCGATTTCCACTGATTATCAAACCGAATGAAAACTTCTGTTAAAACTTTACATTATCTCCTTCCTAATTTTAGATTGGAGTATATATATAATTTAATCAATACCTCTTTCCATAGCGAGCAAGCCCTTCCATATAATGAAAAAACTGGCCCTTTATCAAAATAAGTTTGAAGACCATTATTGTAAAACTTTTTTCACGCAATTTGTGATACATTTAAAAATATATATTAATGATTTTCTAACTTAAGTAAATTTGATATTAATATTAGTGCTCCAAATAATATCCTTACCTAAGGCATCCATATCATGAGCCCTAGTTGTTATACCTTAGGTAAATCACTGTAAACAATGAACGTATTCAGTAAGTGACGACTGTTACGCAATGCTGCATTACTTCCCCGAAAAGAACTTGATTGATTGATGAACAGCCAATAGTTTTCCTTTAAACATATTAAGAAAGAAACGTAAAAAGAGCAGATCACATTTGATACTTCTGGATACACTACAGCTTACTTGTAAGAATTGTCAGTTTCTTATTCCTCTATGTCAAAGCCATATTTTTGTTACTTCCTTATACAAAGTGAAGGAACTATTTGTAGTTATAAAAAAAATAGCTCAAGTTTCAACGGAAAATTCCAGTATTTGTCCCTGAATCAAGTTTGTCTAGTTGGTATTGTATTTTATTTTCACGCAGTTTTCAAAAGTCTTAAATTCTTAGAGAAGAGGAAGAATTAGACTACGTATGTAAATTAGTTTCAACATTTTAGCAGATGTATTTATTTCTATGCGTGTGTGAAATTATAAATTCCTAGAGTGGTGGATGTTGATTTCTAATGTACTTGTTTTTATTCATTTAAATTGAATAAATATGTTACCGTTTTATAACGGCTTCGATTTAATCTCAGAAGATATTTCAGAGACTCTGTTTAGTTGGAAAATTTCCAACCAAACCGGGACGCATGTACGTATGCATACATGAAAGTGTATGGACACCAAAACTTCCATTTTGATCATCCCCGAATCCATTTTCTAATATTTTGTCGTGAGATATGTACATACCTACAAACACGTGCGTACGTATTTATTGAAACTCAAGAACGATTAAATTACGAAATGTTGAAATTGTATTTCGGACTAAACGTTTAGTTGCGTTCCTCTCTTTTCAGTTTCAATGGGCTGTTCGTTCAAATGTCTCCCTATATTACCTTTTTACTTCAACTTATTCTATTTACTTCAACACGTATATTATTCTTCAGTTAATAAATAAACAAAAAGCTCTTCTACAGTAATTTATAAAAAAAACGCATTTAACAGCTTTGAAAGTGTTGTGTTAAAGTAATTTTAACGCAGCACATTTTGTTGCTTTTTATATTTGCTTTCTATATTCTAGCTACCTGCCCTTTCTTTAGTTGCTTGCTATTTTCATCTCTAGATGACAATAATTGCAGTCATTTAGGGGTTGTCCACCAATGATGTCAGGCTTTGAGGGGAAGGGGCAGTAACAATACATGTGACGTCACATATTTATAACAATATGCTTATGGAAACTATTGTGACCAGTGACAAGGGGAGGGGGTAGGTTGAAGGGTGACACTTTGACAGAGGAAGAAAGCGGGTCATATATGTTGAAAAATGTGTAACATCATTAATCGGCAGCTCTTTGGAGTAACTTTGAAGCTTCTGTGTTAACTGTGCACAGCTTCGTATTTTTCAGTATATTTGAGTTCATAAGAAATTGTAGAAGACGAAATGCTCATTTTGGAGGTAAGATTTTGCAGTTTTTTACTTCTGTTTCACAAAATAAGTTTGCAACAAACTTAGCACAGCTCAGTATCACCCAAAATTTCGAAGTGACACGCTTGGAGAGCTACTCTTGAATGTTGATTTGAAGTTGTTCAAATATATCTTGATACATTTTCAATATTTATGCAATAAAATAAATGATAGAAACATTCTAATGCTGTGAAATAAAAAAGGGGAAATGCGTTTTCTGCTTCAGAGTTGGGCTGCTTTTATTAAAATAATTTATTAAGCATCAAGTGTCTGACATAGTTCAAAGTCACCCTTAGAAACTGGAATTCTGCACCTTACCCGGTTTTTTCTGACAAGGAATATGCAATGAGAAATTTTTTTAAAAAGGTAATTATTGATTTCAGTGTAACATTGCGTTCTATGGAGTAGTTTTTGACATTCAATTAAATTCAAAAGCGACAGAATATTTATCAATTTAAGTATTTTATTTGATCGCTCCGCTGAGCTAATTTGTTTTATACATAGCACAACTCATTAACAATCAAAAATGATATAAATTCTACAAGTAATTTATGTTTCGTTGATGTTGAATTTTTAAAACATACATTTCCCTAAATTCTTTAAGATTATATAATTCATCAACAATGCAAACTTTATTTCGTATTTTGTCGAAATTACGTTTTTAAAACGTACAGTTTTCTAAATATTTTTTTTCTAAACAATTTTCAAAAGAAATAAAATCGTTTGAATGAAGATGTAGCAAAAACTTAAGTCAATCATAAAGAATTGAAGTGAAAAGACCGACGAATTGCTTTCATCCAATAAGAATCCTACCTTCCTTCTCACACCGCCATCATTTGTTTATGATCGAAATTACAGCCTTTCAGTAGTATAAAACATGTTTGCACTCTCTCATCAAACAAACGAAGACTGTTATCTTAAGTTTACTTCCTCGCCTTTTTACTGTCATATTCCAGTGACACTTGCACTAAAAACATCGCCATTTTAATCTCATAAAAAGACGAAGACTGGATCGGAACAAAAAGATGTGGGCATAAAAGATTTCCATGGCCGTTGACGGCTCACATAATAGGCAGAAAAGAAAGAAGGAAACATAAAAGAAAGAAACTATTATTTTTCAGCTTTGAATATACAGTCGGACCTCCATATATCGAAGTAGCAAATTGCCGGAAAAAAATTCGATATATAGAAATTTCGATATATAGAAACGATCTTATTTTGTCATAAAAATCTCCTAAAACATTAAAATTAAAGCTAATTTTAGTGCATAAAACCCAATTTCTAATTTATACGAGCATCGGATTAAACGAAAGTTAATAACTGAAAAATTAACAGAAATTACGCTTTTGTGCCTTCATACATTTTCATTCTTCGGCAGTTCATTTTGATTCGCAACATGAAGGGATTTTCGTTTTGACAATGTGATCGAGAGACAAGTAAAAAATCAATCTACTTAACTTGAATGACTTTTACTGAAGCTAAAAAGACTAGGAATGATAATAAACAGACAAAAAGGATAACTTGAAACTGATTTTACAGTGTTACTGGTTACAACTAAGATTTGAAATAATCTTGAGGGAATTTAAGAACTCCATAACGGAACAACGACCTATCTACACACCCCTCAACCTCAGATTCCTTATGAGCTTCGTAGCAACCTTTAGTGAACATAATGTTCTCTCCCAACCTTCATTTTTCATCAGATAAACAGTCTAAAGCGGAAAAAATCTTCGAATATGTCGAAAAATAATTTCGATATATAGAGATTTTTTCGATATATAGAAACAGTTTTTCTATGTAATGAACATTGAAAATTGCTGGGATTTCGATATATAGAAAATTTTGATATGTGGAAGTTCGATATATGGAGGTTCGACTGTATTAGAAGGAAACACTCCAGCTGACAAATTGGAACGAATCCAAAGTTGCATTGATACTGTGGAGACTTGTTTCTTTCCCTGTTTTGTTTTTCTCTTTGTCAAAGTTTTCCAAAAATACTTTAAGACAAAAGACGGGATAATTAGTGTAATATATGCTTCTTGGAGATTTTTGGAACGTATAATGCATGAGTTGTGGGCTTGAGTAAATTGGTAGAAATTGTGACGCCTGTCCCTGTCAATTAGCCGCATTTATTTAGTTGTTTACAAATGCATTATAATTTTTGAACTCGCAAAATTTTTCTCTTTATTTTCAAAGATGTCAACTTAACCCCTTCAGACCTGGTGTCCGGTATACCGGACATACACGTTGAACAGCTGCTAATCATTTAATAATTGATTTAATAAATTGATTTTTTTGTACTTGACTCATTACATTCTACTTATTATAATCTGTGAAATACTTTTTCGTTTTGGGATTGACAACACTGACATATAAGGATTGAGAGATCGAGAGTGACTCATTTTTCTAACCATGGATTTTCATCTGAAAAGCGAGGTTTTTTTCCTGATTTTTTTAAAAATATATAATCTTTAATTAATCGTTTCAAACGCTTATATTATGTTTTATAATTGTTCGTAGAACATTTTATAATGAATTTTGTACGGTATATTATCGTTTTTGTATATGAAATATTGATTTCAAAAATATAAGTCCGGAATATTGGACATGCCATAACTCTTTTAATTTTTCTCCTACAAACTCAAAATTTTGTCTATAAGATACCCTTTACCATAGTACACTGTGTACCAAATATCAACATTTTTGATCCAATATTTCAGAATTCCGACTAAAGGTTTTAAGAGATTGAAAATTTTGTTGTCGTTGTTAAGAAGTAAATAAATACTTTGGTGCAGAAGTGTAAAAGATAATTAAACAACGTATGAAATGCATTAATTTGTAAAAAGTTGCGGACACAAAAGTTTTTTTAGGATGTCTTTTCACCCGAAGCTGAAGCTCACTTCTTATGCATTGAAGAAAGAACTCCTTCTATACCCGAAACACGTGTCTGCACTTTTTGCAAATCTTTATAAGAACCTACCAATTTTTCTACACTTGCTGTAAATTCTTGCTGTTGAAAAATAAGTTTGCTCCTTTCTTTCTTTCTTTCTTTTTTTTTTTGGTTTTTGCTAGAAAACGCAAATTTACTGTTCACACAACTCATATAAAAGTCTTATGCATGTTTAGAAAGTAAATATTTTCACAACAGAGAACATCAATAACGTATCAAGCTAATTATCAGAGTTTCCTGCTGAGAAGTGAAAGTATAGAGTAATACCACAAGCGAAAACTCTCTCTCGTTGCCTTTTTTCTCCATTACCCTTCCAGACCTAATTTTGCCCATGTCCTAACTAGATCTGGGCACGCTGTGTTTTTCCTGTTAGCTGAGACAGCCCTCGGGAGTAAAGAAAAACATCGACGCGTGTCCTGCGGCGAAAGTAGCTTTTCGCTGCATGACCCAGTAGGTAAAAATCAACTTGGCTCAATCATGCGAAGCTACCGCTCTTTATCAATTTGGTGTAACTCTTTAATCTCTGTTATTGGGAGGATAAAATTAAACGTTTAGCCCCGAGAGTGATTAGCTTCAGAGGTTATTAAAAAATATGGCGCAAAGTTGGCAACAAAACTTGGCGATGAAAAGCTTGGCGATATATCGCCAAGTGCTCGCCAAATTATAACATCACTTGATTTTGCATTGATCAACACTGACTTTCCCCAAAAGGTGTAAGACACCCCTTTTGGAACATCCGAATGCAACCAGAAGCGGAGGTGCACAACTAGATCCCACTAGGAGTCTACGACCAAATTTCAACTTACGACGGCATCGCGTTTTTGAGTTATATGAGAAACATACGCACATACGTACACACGTACATATGGAAGTCACGAGAAAACTCGTGAAAATTAACTCGAGGATCACCAAAATGGATATTTCGGGCGTTCATACGTTCTTAGGTACATATGCTCGTGCGAACGGGCCGAAATACAACTCAGCATTTATTCGGGAGTGAGCGAAATGGAAATTTAGGTCGATATTTTTGTGAAAATTTTTTCGCGAATACAATGCTTCCTTTACAAAGTAAAAGGAGGTAAAAAAGGATACAGTAATTCATGGTAACTTTGAACCACTCCGGGTAACGTAGCACATCTGCAGTTTTTTTAGTGCATTTGACTTCATAACAAAGAAAAGGAAAAATGAAGGCACAAAGAAACTAGAGAAAGATTAGGCACGGTGCAGGCAAGCTCACTCTCACTGTTTTACAAAAAGAAAGTTGGCAGCATTGTTCACAGTTTATTGCGTCATTCAATAATGGAGTCGTTTCCAAAATTTTAAAAGTATTTTTTCTGAAAGAGCATGCTTAAAAACATAGGATCTGACCATTTTTTAAATAATTTGACTAAGTTTAATATTTTTAAAAAAATACTTAAATCGTTGCGCTTTCATTGTTTACGCTTCTTCCGATGACATCACAAATGATGAAATGCCATTCTGTGTTGCCATTTTCACAGAGTAAAATATTTAATTCGCATCTTGACCACGTGTATTGGCAACAATAGGGTTGCTAGCAAGCGTATAGCGCAATTTTAATTCGCTTCTTGATTATCATAACGTGGAATGGCGGTAGAAAGATGCGGCAAAGAGCATCATTTGTGACGTCATCAAGACCACACCTTGTTTGAAAAATCGAACATTTAAAAAAATTAATTAAAAAATAACTGTTGGGGAAAATGAAAGTATTTTCTGGGTCCATGTAATTATTATTATTATTTTTTTTTTTTTTGGCTTATTCATTCAATTTCAGTGACAGAAGAACAACTTTTGACTGAAGGAAACAACCTCAGTGATTGATTTGAAGCTATTTTTTGAAGTTGTTGAAAATGCTCCTCCTGCATTTCAATTATCTATGCAATGCTATTACGTAATTATAGAAATCTTGTGAGGTTGCGAAGTGCAATAATAGGGCATAGTGTAGGGCTTAAGCATTTAGATATTGTATTTTACTTCATTAAAGTTGCACTTTTTTCTTCAAAATAATTTATTTTTCACCCCATTGTTTGAAGTGTCTCATAGTGACTCTAAATTGTTAAGTAAGTTTGAGCAAGACTAATATTTCACTTTAAATGAATTCAACAATTAATTTTATGTAAATGTACACTAGTTTGGGAGTGTTTTTTTTTCCTGTTTACGCCTAAAATTGCATTAGAACTATTGAAATATGAGTAGAGTTATTTAAAATAAGAAAACTACAAATCTAATTTATTTAGAATTACTGTAAAGTTAACAGAAATATTTAGAGACATAGAATTCAACCTTAAGGTCTGAAACATTTGTGTTAGACATGAATCGAACTTTACAGATTATAATTTACAAAATTTGCGTTCTGAGTAAGAAATTAGCATTCAATTGATGACGAAATTTTTGTTTTTCCTGTCCCTTTGAATGTTTTGATAAATAATAAAAATTTGATAAGTTTTATCTCTTTGCAGATTTCTTCATTTTTTATTCAAAACTTTAGTAATATGCTTAACAAAAATTTGTCATAAGTAATATCTCGGAGAAAAAAACATATCTGCAAAAGAATTTGACAGAATAGATAAATACCAAATCGTTGCTTAACTCAATACATTTTCTCTTTATAGTGAATAAAAATAAGATTTCAAAGAAATTCTGAAAGGAAGTCTGTGGCAGACGTGCGTCCAGGAGATCCCAAAACTTACCCCAGGGTGTGTACCTGGGGCTTTATTTTTTAAAATTCAAATTAGTTTTTGTAATTATTTTTTTAAGCTCAAATTTCGCGTAAATTGCCTATTATTGTCTATTGAGGGGATGAAAAATACTTACACACATTAACATTATATATCGTTGGAAAGGGTAGAATTTTCCGCGTTCTACGCAATTTGTTTCAGTGCTCTAACTTAAATACGGCGGGAGTTATTTACCTGTTTAGCTCGGACTTTTTTAGGCTTAGCTAAAATTTAGGCACTACTTTCTTCACTAAATTTATCAGTAAAAAGCTGAGGAACTGTCCCACAGTTTTCTTTTTTACACCACTGGAAAGAGCGGATTTTTTTACTCCATTAAAATTTTTTATGTTTTATTTGGCGTTGCATTTACGTCTCTTCGATTCGCACGTTTCTTTTTTCTTATTCACAAACTTAGGGGGTTTCGATTTTAACGGAAAATCTTAGACTCAACTCAATTTAAGCTGAAGGGTTAATGAGCAAAATATATTACAAGAGACCACGAATATGAAAGTGACCTTTCAAACGTACAAAACTGCAGTTTTACAATGCTCAGGAGCCCCTTATCCCTTACGGCTCTGCAAGTTGGTACAAGTTATTTTGAAAACCGTGGAAATGGTGCGTTTTGTTCCAAAGGGAGCTCATAATGCGTTTTTAATCTGTTTCTTTTCAATTGACGATTTAAATCTTTGAGAATCAAATAAGATTTCGAAGCAATCTTCGGGCGTTGGTGAGCGTTACCGAGCAGGGGGCAGAACCCCTTAGTATACCTGTAGAAAACATTGAAAACTTCAGGAGATAAGTTCAAAAATGAATTATTTATCTCAGTGGTGCTAACTTACGGCCCGCGGACTACATGTGGTCGTCGAAGCTGACTCGTTTGGTCTCGTTGTTTTGTTCAATGTTGCAAATCTTAAACTTCAATTAGTGTCGATGTAACATATTAGGAGGCAAACATTCAAAACTTGGTTTTGGATGAAATTAAGAAAATAACATCAAATATTGCTGCCGTGGGCAGGTAAAGGGAGGCAACTACAACTTTTTTTCTTTATTTTTCTTTCTTTCTGTTTTTTTTTTTTTTTTTTTTTTTGCATTATATCATCAATTGTAAGTTACCTTTATTGTATAAGTTTGCTTGGTTGGTTTCCACGAAAAAAAGAGCAAGAAAAAGTCTAGTTTCAACATTTCCCTATTGTAAGTATTGAATCCAAAACACGTTTCATCAAATATCTCGAAAACTCATTTTTATAGATCCTCCCGTAAGAAAAGGTTGAGCAACCATTGATTTATCTAAAAAGACATAATCTCCAAAAGTTAACAATCATATTTCACCAAACTTCTCCATATGAACTAAAATAACTCTTTCAGTGGAACATAACTGAAAAGTAAGTAATCACAAAACTGAAAAGTTAATCTTGAAAATTGCACATGATTCCTTAAAAAAAAATTAATTTGAATTTTGTCATCTTCAATGTCATCTTGATGATGGTGAATTTTGTCATCTTCATTGAATTCACATCTTGAATTCAAATTATGTTTTTCGCAATCACAAGTGTGTAAGGGTATGTAGGCGTATGTGTTCGTGTGGGGGGGGGGGATTTGTGTGTTCGTGTGTGTGTAAGTATGAGTGTGTGGGTAGTTGTGTGTATATGAATGTTTAGGTGTGAGTATTTGTGTGTGTATGTGTGTGTTTGTGTATGTGTGTGTAGGTGTATATATATATATATATATATATATATATATATATATATATATATATATATGTGTGTGTGTGTGTGTAGGTGCGTGTATGTATGCGTGTGTGTGTAGGATATGGACGCAACCTGGAGACGGTTTTCGCTAGAGGAGCAGCATCGTGAGGAGCCGGCCGGCGGTGGTGTTGCAGAGGCTGTTGGTGGGAAAATAAAATGATAGCACGCCAAAAAACAGTCAAATGAAAGCAATAAGCAATCGTAATTGCTCAAGAAAAAACTCAAGGAAAAAAAAACAATAATTTTTCGCGTTATCTATTGACAAATCTCACCCCCCCCCCCAGTAATTTTGGTTCAATTTCATATCTGCTACTCACCTCAGGATATGAGACAAGTCTGAACATTAGTTACAATGTATCAGTTTTTATCTAATCTTGATTATTTTTAAATGATTTCTCTTTCGACGGGACTAATCGAACGTGGCTGTCACATGCAGCCCGGATCTACCTTTGGAACTCTGTATTTGGTTATGTTATCTGAATAACAATATGATTAGGTTAAGTCTCAGGTCCAACTGAATTCCGTCATACCCTATAAGTTTTACTAAATCCGGGTAGGGAATGACATCATAAAAATTTTAGCCCTTTAAGATCGAAATTTTGGTACATTCTAAATCCACAGTCCGAAAAAATATTTTTTTGAATCATAAAACATGTATCGTTTCTAGTGATTTAAGTGATTTTAAAGTACCAACTTTTAATGAGTAAATAAGATGCATAAACACTTTTACCGTATTACCTCGCATTATCCGGCATGCCACAAAATTCGGGGATCACCAGATTTTCAATATCACTTGCCTGGTTCTTTTCGGCATGTCGGAAAAATTGAGGGTAGGAGAAAAAATTATTACTATAAAAATATATTCGGCTTAAAAATGAATATAAGTTCTATACATATCTTATTAGTATTAATAAACAGTTTAATTTTGTAAAAATATTTACTAACAATGTCATTTGTTATTTTAACAAGAAAAATATTGTTTAATAACGAATAATTTTATTAAATTAAATTAAATCTAAGTAAGCAAACGTTTAAGCAGTAAGTTACCGCCCCCTAAACCAGTGCTAAAGAATTTACCATAGCTTTTCAATGAATAAAAATTTAACTTACCTATCTAAAAGGAACCTAAAATTATTTATTTAAAAAAAATCAGAACAGATCGCAGTAACGATGATTGTTTCTGAATTGATTACTTTATTGGCATATAATTAAACACATTGATAATGATTTACCATAAATAACAAGCACATATAATATATGCAATACACAATTTTTTTGAAAGAAGGTTACTTTCGGGATTTATTTATTTATTTTTTTTTTTTTGGGGCAATCACGATTGCTTATTGCTTTCATTTGACTGTTTTTGGCGTCCTATCATTTTATTTTCCCACCGCCACCCTTCCGCACCATCACCGTCGACCGGCTCCTCACGATGCTGCTCCTATAGCGAAAGCCGTCTCCAGGTTGCATCCATGTCCTACACACACGCGCATACATACACAACTACACACACGCACGCACACATACACACACACAAACACATACACACGCATACACATACACACACGCATACATACAGACACCTACACATATACACACACAAAAACATACACACACATACACACGATTACCCACACATTCATGCCTGCACACAGACACAAACGCATATGCCTACTCACACATACGCATACCCCTCACACACACATTTATACACGCAACTACCCACACACTAATGCCAGCACACAGACACACATGCCTACACACGTATACACATACCCCCTACACACAAACACACACGCCTACATACACACACTCGTGATTGCGAAAAACATAATTTTAATTCAAGATGTCAAAATTCAAATTAATTTTTCTTTCTTTTTCTCCTTACAGTGTTCTGCTTTCTGATTGGAACTGAATGGGGAAACCCACATTTTGTTTTGTTGAAAAATATCCGGCATGCCGGAAAATTATAATTTCCCAGCTTTCTGGTCAACCTCGCTTTTTTTTTCGGCATGCCGGGCAATGCGGGGTAATCCGGTATATATAATTTTTGTCACGTTGAATCACTAACTATTATTGTAAATATGAAAACTACGTCGTACCCTTTCAGCAAATGCCACTGTTTGTACCTTAAATAAGCTTTTGTGTAGTCAATCGGTTAATGATTGACTTGTATTTTATTCTGTGAGTAAAAAATACTTTGGGCCACAGCACAGAGGAGCACAGATTTTACAGAGATCCTGACAGATAGAGAGAGATCCGGACAGAGAGACTTTCAGCTTTATTATTAGTAAAGAAAATTCCAAACCTTACAAAGATTAAAATATCTTTTTTATAGAACAACATTGTATTAGAAAATATTCACTGCGCTGCATTAAAAAAATGTTCTTTTTTTTTTTTGAGCAATCACGATTGCTTATTGTTCTCACTTGACTGTTTTTGGCGTTCCTATGATTTTTCCCACCGCCATCCTCCGCACCATCACCGTCCACGGGCTCCTCACGATGCTGCACCTCTAGCGAAAGCTGTCTCCAGGTTGCATCCATGTCCTACACACACGCGCATACATACACAACTACACACACATGCACACACCTACACACACATACAAACACATACACACACGCATACACCTACACACACCTACACACACATACAAACACATACACACACGCATACATACAGACACCCACACATACACATACCCCCCCCACACACACACATTCATACACACAACTACCCACACACTTATGCCAGCACACAGACATAAACCCACATGCCTACACACACATACACATAACCCCTACACACAAACACATACCCCCACACACAAACACACACGCCTACATACACACACTCGTGATTGCGAAAAACATAATTTGAATTCAAGATGTCAAAATTGAAATTAATTTTTTTTTCTTTTTCTTTTTTTAAAGACACTTTCACATTGATTGAAACAATGCAGATAATAATAAAAAAGCTTAATCGACCTATTTTCATTTCACCTTAGACAGGGTAATAGTGTTGTGACAAGATTTATCGTCACATTTCTGTCGCGATATGACTGAAATCAATTTCTGAAGCACAAAATAGAAAGTGAAAATTGAGCCAGTGATTTATGGATGCAGTTAAATCAAGCTTTAAAATTCTTTATTACACCTTTTGAGTAATGGAGAGATTAAATTGCTGTAACAGTGAGTGCGTCATATTAAGGATAAAATATGAAACTGTTAATAAAAGTCTTGTTATATAGATATAGTAGAAACTGATTTGTGCAACGGTAATTAATTCATTATTGGAAGGAAGAACCAAATCGAACATGGGGAATGCAGGTCCATCATTTCGAATTCTTCCTGGGGTGGGCAAATCGTGTTAGTGCAAATGATACCAAACGAGCTGACTTCGCATAGCTTCCTTTTACACCAATTTAATGTTATTTCCCCATTTTTGCAATTTTAATGTGATTCAATAGTTAACTCTCTAAATATCACTAACAGTGGTCAAATTAAAGCCAGATTTTAAAAAAAAATCACCAACTTTGTTGCGAAGTTAGCGACAAAACTTGGCGACCAAAAAAATGGCGATATATCGCCAAGTGTCCACCAAATTGTAACACCATTTGAGTGTGCATCGATATTAACAAAGATTCACCCCCCCTCCAAAAAAAAGGTGCAAAAGACCCCTTTAGAAACGCCCGAATGCAACCAAAAGGTTAGGTGCACAACTAGAAACCACTAGAATTCTACGTACCAAATTTCAACTTTCTAGGACATTCCGTCCTTGTGAGTTATGCGACATACATACGCACATACGTACATACGCACATACGTACATGTGCACATACATAAGTACATACAGACGTCACGAGAAATCTCGTTGTAATTAACTCGTGAATCGTCAAAATGGATATTTCGGGGGTCTATACGTTGTTAGGTATATATGCACGTGTGTCCGGTCAAAAAACAAAAAAAAAAAAAAAAAAAAACTCAACATTCATTTGGGGGTGAACATAAAAAATTTTGAAAAAAAAAAGGAGAACCGACTTCAAATTTGCTCTAAAAAGTGAAAAATTCTTTTGTTCTTTGAACATCATCGATAATACTTTTAAACATAATTTTTGAAGTTGGCGCAAAAACAAGAAGTAAAATCCAGTATAACAAAGCTTCGTTCATATGTTTTTTTTTTTTTTCAGAAAATCATCCAAAGTTTTATGAACGAAACTTTATATCGTTAGTCACACACAAATATGCAGTCAACAATGCATCATGTATGTGGTAGTTAAGAAACTGGGCCTAGTTAAATTTATAGTTGTAGTTGAGTTATGGCTGTGAATGATTTTATCTATCGTTTTTGCGCCAAAAATTATGTTTAAAAGTATTATCGATTATGTTTAAAGAATAAAATTATTTTTCACTTTTTAGAGCAATTTTGAAGTCGGTTCTATTTTTTTTTTTTTTTTTCAAAATTTTTTATTTCATTCTTTTTTAGTGTAAATGTATTTCAGAAATAGTACGAACCATCACAAAACTTCACCTTATTTTTTTCATAAAAATAAAAAAAAAGCTATAAACACGCCTTAAACTTTAAGCAATTGGCACTGAACTGTGCTAATTTAGTTATAATCATTTAAATATTACGTTTTCCCTAACTAATTTACATTTCACAGCATACAAGTTGCTTATGATGAAATCCTGTATCTCCTTACTTAGCCCAGATCATCTGTTATTGGCAATGATGATAACGATAAAAAGGCTAAGCAGACCTTAATCACTGCATTATCTCGCTCCAGATTAGGTTTACCCCCACTACATAGCAATAAACTGAAGAAACTTGATGCTTGTTTCAGTGAAGCCCTCATTAAAAATTATCACTATAGTTACTATTAACATTACTGCTGTAAGGCACCAAACTTATGCAACAATGGGTTTTATATTTAATCATTTAATAGGGAAATTGCATGAAATTTACTGTTTTTTGACCATAACTTTTTTACTAATGAATAAATATGGTCAAACAAAGTAATGGGACCTAAATTCAGCCATCCCCTATCCAATGAAAAAAGAATCATCAAAATCGGTTCACTAGGTGAGATGCTGTGAGTGGACAAAAAAAAAAAAAAAAAAAACATGCATTCGGTATGAACTGATAACCGCCTCCTTTTTGAAGTCGGTTAAAAATGGAAATTAAGGTCGATTTTTGAGTGAAAATTTTTTCGCGAATACAATACTTCCTTTTTTGTAAAAGGAAATAAAAATAGAAGAAACCTCGCCCACTCAAATGTAAATACATTAATTTCACAAAGACGGGGAAAGGAGGGCGGGTGGCAATTCACCCCTGAGTGAATGCATAACCCTGGGGGGAGGGAGAGAAGAAATTTAACTGCTAATGATAAGCATGTTATGTAGTTTTGATTTGAATTTTAATTAAGTAAATAATAATTGTAAAAAAATATTATTATTTTGGACATCATCACTTACGAAAAACCACAAGTACTCTGCGACATGCTATTTGATGGATAACAATTCTGCTAAGAACTGGAAAGGTTTCGGAACAATTTCATATTTGAAAAATACTGATTTTCAGTCATTTCACTTAAAAAAAAAAAAAAGTTTAATTTTTTTCAAATTCAAAACCTTGATGCCTAAGGTTGCATGCTTCTGTAAGCAATAAATCATGGAATCATTTTCATACTGTCAGGTCACGTCTGCGATGGAATTGGCAAACACCCAGTTAAAATGAGCCATTCTGAATGAGGGAGGGATAGAAAAATATAGATCCGTGTGTTTCGTTCATTTCATCGCGCTCTGTTCAATTTTAGAGGCTAACACACATATGCAAAAACTGGCATCCCTGTAAATTAATAGATGCGCCCATTTCATTGGCGCTCATAAGCAAAATTGTAAGGGGTGTCTCAGATATTTTCTCCATTGAAACCGATTTCAGGACAAATTAGAGTCATTAAAATTTGACATTTTAAAGAACTTATTCATTTATGGCTGGAGAAGAAATGTTTTTACATTTTTGCAAAGAAAAAGTGTTAAAAACAAGGAAGTTCTAATTTTTAAGGAAGGGGGGAAGCCGCCACTTGCACCACTCCCCCCTATATGGGCGCCATTTCCGCTTGTAAACAGGATATTCGCTTTTCCTTCCTCTTGGTGGTCAGCACTGCTACAATTCTCAAATAATTTAATCCGAAGTTTCTAATGATTAATGGGAAGAAAAAGAAGAATTTCTTTGAGGAGGAACAGCGACGCTAAAGGGTTTAAGACACACAGCAATGCTGAAAGAGGATTTTCACGAATGATAGAAACATTTAAAAAGAGAAAAAGAGAATTATTAAATCATACTTCTCTAAGGTAGGGAGTTTTTAACGAAATAAGGATCAATAGAATTAAAAATGAAAATAATGGGATCGAGCAGATAAGTGCCCAAAAGAACGTAACAATCCTCCGTATATCGCACATAAAAAAAACTGCACTAAATTGTTGAATATATATATCTGGTTCAAAATAATGCATGTAGATATAACATAAAATGGGACTTCAAGTTGTTCATATATTTTTGCTCTGATAAGTTGACTTCCAATTCGCTGAGGTTTAAATGATTCCATTTGTTAGAGGGGGGAGGGGTAAGAAAAGAAGGTTTGTGTTTAATTGATAACAATTATTGGTGTTGTGCCAATTTAAACGAGCTGATGTGTGCATCACATGATTTCCTTTTACTCCAATTGAATGTCATTTCCCCATTACGGGCAAATTTAATGTGATTCAATAGTTTAATCTCTAAATACAGTGAAGCACCGTTTATACGTTTTTGAAGGGACTGGATGAAAAAAGCGTACAAACGAAAAAACGTATAATAGGTATAGGTTAATGTGCATTAGACTTTTCAGGGATCAATTTTAAAAACGTATAATTGATAAAAACGTATGAAAGAGAAATGTATAAACGGTGCTTCACTGTATCACCAACAGTGGCCAAATTAAAACAAATTTTTAAAAAAAAATCGCCAAATTTGTCGCCAAGTTGGCGACAAAACTTGGCGACAAAAAGACTGGGAATATAACGCCAAGTGTAGGCCAAATTATAACACCACTTGAATTTACATCGAAATTAACAATGATTCCCTCCCCCCCCCCAAAAAAAGAGGCAAAAGACCCCTTTAGAAACACCCGAATGCAACCAAAAGGGAAGGTACACAACTAGACCCCACTAGGAGTCTGCGTACCGAATTTCAACTTTCTAGGACTTACCGTTCTTGAGTTATGCGACATACATCCGCTCATCCGCACATACATACCACATACGTACATACTGACGTTACGAGAAAATTTGTTGTAATTAACTCGGGAATCGTCATTATGGATATTTCGCGTGTCTATAAGTCCTTAGGTACTTATCCACGTGTGCTTGAGTCGAAAAAAAAACTCAATATTCATTCCGGGGTGAGTAAAATGAAAATTAGGTCGATTTTTGATTGAAAATATTTTCGCGAATACAATTCTTCCTTTTTTGTAAAAGGAAGTAAAAAACAAAACTAACTCTTCGAAACTAAACACAAACGATCTCACACACTCATTACCTGAGAGACCTTCGGCCATCCAAAAAAAGTTGCTGCCAAAAATAAATAAGTTTGGATCTGAACGAGAATCTGTTTAAGAGCAAAAATTCCTCAATTTAATAACAATAAAAAGGACATTCAGACATTTTTTTAACTTAAGATAAACCAAAACGTCTTCCACCGATACATTAGTAAAGAGAGACAACAAAGGAAGAAACTATGTCACTTAATCTCTTGTGATCACTTAAAAACATGTCAATTACTCGCATATTCCAAGGAGAGTTTCGCAGTGAAGAAATTCCTAGTAAAAAGAAAACAAAGCTCAATGGCCAAATATTTTGCAAGTTCATAAGTATTAATATTAGAAACTATTGGACGGAGAGGAATCTGAGGTTTATGAACTTTCGGTGACGCGTAGAATTTGGCACAAGGTGTATGACTATTTCTCATGACTAGGAGGTAGGGGAAAAAAAGACTTTCATTGCAGAAGTGATGTTCTTTAGTTCTCTAAAACGTTAATTCTTCTTGTTCTTTTCTTCTTAATGCGAACCGTCTTAAGCTAAAGTATGGCATTTTTCAGCGCAATCAATTTTATTTATTTCTACAATTTGACCCATTTTACTTGTTTCAGTATCAACTAATTCAAGGAAAGAATATAATTCTTTGAACTAAGCCCTCGAAGATGCACGAAATGAAATTCCAGTTCAAAAAAATCTGATGTATTCTTTTTTAAGGCGAAGTTAAACTAATAATATTGTCCGTTTTTCAGGAGAAGGTACTTCGCCACGCCTAATCGAACGCGGAGTTCCATTTTAAGCGGTCGTGATCGGTACGCTATCCACGCTCTTCTAAAGGATACAGTAAGACAAATTTAATTTGGGCGTGCATTTAAATGTGCGAACAAGTCTTCGTGTCCTTTACATCACTTGCTTCACTTGTCTGTTGTCATTTCAGTTATTCTTACATTTTAAAAACTGCTGCTTTTACAGCAAAATGCTATGATCCGAATATACCTTCTGCCGAAAACAGCGAAATAGAATTATCGGATAACACGTGACGAGGGAGGAGTTAAGTGCCTTCTCGTGAAAAACGGACAATGCTTAAAAACCGCTAAAACAATTAGAACAATTAGAGGATAAAAAGATGATTTTAAAGAGCAGCAAAATTGTTATTGAGATCAAAACCACTGATCTGTGAAGAATTTGAGGGTGGGTCGGACAGATTAAGAACAGTAATTTCGTTTACTAAGACGTTAACTCGTAACTTCGACCGTTTCATTTGTACTTTTAAATTACGTTTTGTAATTTAGCTTCTCAAGCAAAATGACTGATGGACTGTGCGAAAAATTTCAACAAATCAAGGAAAAAGGGAATAAGAAATTCCTTATGAACAGGGCCTGATTACCGAACAGACCTACTAGACCTGGGCCTGGGGCTCCATTTTTCTAAGGGTCCCCAAATTACCTCAAGAACTATGCATAGCAATACAACGATATGAAAAATACATGTATTTAAAAAAATCATGACTTGTTAATTGAAAAAAAAAAAAAACTTCCTTAAAGGGGAATTTTTATTCATTCTGCGAGTAACGAATTTACTTTGTCACAATTATGAGACCACCTCAAAGGGCATATGATAACAAATGCATATGATAAATGATTTCTACATAGAGAGAGAGTTCTGTGATAGACAAAGATACCGCTAAAAGTGCATTCCGACGGGCCCTATACCTCTAAATCAACCACTGCAGTAAACAGGGGGCCTCTAAATTAATGTGGGCCTAGGGCCTCACTTTTAGTTAGTCGGGCCTTGCTTATGTAACAGAAACAGCAAAGTAAATTTACATCGATGCCCACTTCCATGAAAATAACCATGAGAAAAAAACGCACTGATTTATTTGGGCTTCAAAGATGAGCTGTCCAAAGATGATATATTCGATCTATCGGATGCAACTTTTTTTTTTTTTTTGTTCAATATTATTTAAACTATGTCAAAACATGAGGCAATGATTTCAATAGCCTCCATATTTTGACTGTTAACAGGAAGGAACGGAATGCGGTCAAAGATTTAGAAATTTAGCTTAGAAAAATACATTCAGTTGTACAAACCGTGCTATAATTTCAATTAAATACAAGGAAATTAAAAATGCAACTTGGATGAGTTGCTTAATGCTTTTGAATATACGAAAATAAGAAACTTGCTTTTAAAACAAAGATTTGAGTCGAAATTTTTTCTTATGCTCTCTCAAAATCGAATTCTTATATTCTTTGTTTATGAAAAATATCATAAATAAAAACATTTTGTATCAAAATCCTTGAAAATGTTTACGAATGCTTTCCAAATATCGTGATTAAAAAAATGAAGTACGCTCAAAATCGCAGGTGTAACATTTTTTTCTATAATTATTGATGAAATTTAGGATTTGTTACAAACTTTGAGTGCATTTTGATTTGTCAATGATTTTATTTTAGAATTGTTTAAGGTATGAAAGTAGTTCAATCCCAGAAAAACATTAATAATGATAATTAAATTCGCATAGTAAAATATTCAGTTTCAAATTTTAGTTGTGGTTTTCTTTCGTAAATTTTTACTGCGTGAGTTAGTTAGAATTTTTCTATCAAAATGCGGAGCAAAACAATCCATAATGTGTGATTCAAAAAAGTCCAATTAAAAAAAATTATTTTAGTTTGAGAAATATTGTTCAGTTTTTTATTTACTCAACCTCTTTCGTGAAAAATTTTCAAAGTATTTATTTGTATTTTGAACTATCTTTAAAATTTGCTTTTTTTAGTTAATAGCTTTTTTTTAAATAGTAAATATGTAAAATTTGTTCATTCATTTCCTCATCTTTAAAAGCTAAATGTCTATACAAAATTCAAGTTTCGAAAAAAAAAAAAAACAGCTGATGCTCGGAATCGTGCATCATATGACTTCCTTTTACTCCAATTTAATGTCAATTCCCCATTATTGGCATTTTTAATGTGATTAAAAAGTTTACTCTCTAAATATCACCAACAGTGGCCAAATTGAAACCAGATTTAAAAAACAAATCGCCAAATTTGTCACCAAGTTGGAGGCAAAACTTGGCGAACAAAATACTGGCGCTATATTGCCAAGTCTCCGCCAAATAATAACACCACTTGAGTTTACATCGAAATTAACAATGATTTCCCTCCAAAAAGGGGCAAATGACCCCTTTTAGAAACATCCGAATGAAACCAAAAGGGGATGTGAACAACTAGAACCCACTAGGAGTCTACGTATCAAATTTCAACTTTCTAGGTCATACCGTTCTTGAGTTATGCGACATAAATACGCAATACGCACATACATACGTACATACAGACGTCACGGGAAAACTCGTTGTAATTAACTCGGAAATCGTCAAATGGATATTTCGCGTGTCTATACGTTCTTAGCACTTTTCCACGTGTGCTCGAGTCGAAAAAAAAAAAAAAAACACTCAACATTCATTCCTGGGTGAGTAAAATGGAAACTAAGGTCGATTTTTGAGTGAAATTTTTTTCGTGAATACAATACTTCCTTTATTGTAAAATGGAAGTAAAAAAAAAAAGAAACAAAGCGAAGAAGTTAAATCCTGTTATAAATAGAACAGTACAAAAAAATTTGTTCAAAAGCGTACATAATTTATGCTTGATAATAAATTGCAACTGCAATTACTTTTACATCGCAATTACTTCAAGGCGGCATTACTTTGTGGCGGTAAGGAAGAGTGACCTCCCAGTAAAAGAACTGAAGATATGCAAATCTTGCCCACCGGCTTAACGCCTGCGCAGGTTTAAGAGCCGCCGGCTGCAGATGAAAAAGAAAAGCGTGAGTTTCAGCCTCATAATTTAGTTCCGAAAAGAATCAAGTCTAATTGGATTTATTTATACATTTTGATACAACATGATTTGTTATAGAATTTTCGTCAAAATGTATCTTTTTCTAACTGTTATTATCCTTTGCCATGCTATCTTTGGTTCAACAGCACATGTTTTTATTGTTTCTTGGAGCAACAGTAATCAATATTAATCTACTAGCTTCTTCGTCCGGTTTTGTACGGTCTACCTCGAAAATAAAGTTTGAGTCAAGTGACACGTGTTTAACAACTAGGCTTGAAATTAAGAAAAAAAAATCAGTGAAATTTTGCGGCAGATTTCAGGAAAAAAGAGACATTTTAAATCCCCCGATTGCATGAAAAAGCCTCAAAACAAAAACCAAAATTTTATTTGTTCATATTGTAGAAACAAAAAGCATGGCAACAGATCTTTCATTTAATGATTTTCTTCACCGGTACAAATTTTAATAAAAGCATTGTTACGGAAAGTTGAGATGAAGCACTGAATAATAATTTGAATAGAGGAAAGCCTTCAAAAAATAGGGATTTTATGTCGAAATCTAAGTGTCATAATTAATATAGTTTTTAATTGATATCTCCGCTAATTATTATCAGAGGATTATGTTAAATATCCAAACATACAGACGGGAAAATTACGAAACTATCGATACCTGGTTCGTTTGTCAGTTCACTGGCGTTAGGGAGAAGTAACTCGGACATAGATACATAGGTACATACATAGAGACATACGCTCAGTTTTTAATCATGTAAGATGATAGAAATATATCAACAAAATATCGATCACTCCTTTAAACAACGTATCTCAAAAAAGGATTTTCTTTTTAGGACAGCGGTTTTAAAGTTTAAAAGTAAGATATCATGTAGTAAAACCATATTTCAAGCCACTGGAACTTTTTCTTACGCATAAGGTCTTTTTCAAGAAAATCTGGTGTTTCTTCTCTGTTTCACGAAGAATTGTAAAAAGCATAATTTTTAAAAGTTGCGCTTTATTTATGACGTTCTTGCATTAAATTTTATAGATACTATTTGAAACATCTAAAAATGTTATTACTGTTAATAATTGTTCTCCTTACAATACCGACATTGCCAACATAAATGCAAATAGTGCGTTCTTGATTAAAATATAAGAATGAACGATGGTCTTATTTTGTATGCAATGCTGTTGATAATACCATCTTTCACTAAATGACACAGACGCTTCATGCCTTATGGATCAAGCACTACCCAAGATGTGACATTCTTGAAAAGAACATTCCGAAAATTCTTGAAAATGCGAATACAACACTTTTGCTCTCTAACGGTCGAAATATTAAGCTATAGAAATGCAGATCTTGCAGATATATGCTACTCTTTCATGGCAGTTCAAAGAAAGGCATCACTCAAAATCGCTAATTTTTGAGATACGACGTTTTTGAAAGGAGTGAGCGATATGGTAACAACGTTTTGGTGTAACAACAGTTGATGAGATGAAGCACATTGAGTTACATGAAGCACATTTACCGAAACCCTATAATGTTTAGTCTTTCAACAATCAGTATTTAAATTTAAAGCTAAAGCAACCAATATTTGTAATTCAAGAATACTTTTAAAAAAATATACGTATATCTATATATATAAAAATGGACTTTGGTAAATTTGTTCCCTAAGATCTCAGAAACTACCCGGCAGATTTGGCTGAAACTTTCACCGTTTGTTCTTTTTGGTACTGGGGAGGTTTGTAGATCAGTTCGATAAAAATCCGATTGATAGTTCCTTTTTTATTCTAATTTGTCCAAATTTTCGCATAAATGCCCCAATATGACGATTAAAAAATACGTGCACATATTAAAATTATGTGTCCATCGAAAGCTCTTATTTTTCTGCTGAAGATAGCATCTGTTCGAAGTTTCAAAGTTATATAAAAAACGAGTTATGAGCTTTTTTTGTTCCATGTTCGAAGGCTTTACTCAATACAATTCATTATTTAGTGTATCATCTCAAATCCCAGTTCATAGTTAGAATTGTTGAATGTTTTTGTGTTTCGTCTGACTGTTTGAGGCTTTTCTCAAGTCAAATCTTAAAGTAACGTTTTTTCCCCAAGATTGGCTAATAATAACTATAGATTTGGTTGATTATTTTCCATTTAAACGGAACTTTGGTGTAATTAATGGGTTTTTTTTTAATTATTTGTTCTGCTTGGATTTTTTAATCATTATCCAATTTAACAGCAGAAACCTCGCCAAAATTTATGCAGAAAGATTTTAGTAGCGGATGCATTTGGCAGTTTTTTCAACTGTCACGGTTTTTGAAGTCAAAGACTACGTAATAATATTTGTCAGCTTTCACCATGTAAACAAAATATCGTCAATCAAAGAATCTTTAAAAACCTTTTTTTACTGTAAAATAATCCAGCAACTAAATTAGGCAAATCCATAAACAGCACAAAAACTTTCATTAATGTGACTTTGTGCACAAATTCAAACCATCGCCAAATTTTACTACTTATTTTGGAAACCTTACGGATGAAATTGTTTAGCGCCATTTTATGGTGACCAAAAGTATCTTAGCATATGGCGATAATATCTCTTTAACAAAAATTAGTAACATACGGTTTTACAAAGTAAGGAGGGGGAGCATTATCCAAGGTATCCCAAAACGATTCCCGCAAATTCGGTAATATTTTTAATCGCACCTAGAACCCACAATAATTGAGATTTTCCAAAATAACTAAAGCAAGTTTAAGGGGATTACGGGCGCGCGGCTACATTTTTTTTAAACATTTCGTTCTTCAATAGACATACAGAGAAGGTAAGACTCAATGTAAAAAAAAAAGTATTAACTGATAAATCTTTTTAAACATGTGAAGTTTAATTTCATATTTCGGAAATTCTTCAAATTTGTATACGCTTAAATTTCGTGTTTTCGTTTCTAAATGAATACTATTTTGCTCTTTTTACTTACTGCTACTTTACTTTTATGAGTAAGGAAGAAGCTAGATTTTAAGCCACGTCAAAAAGGTGTGTTTTAAGTTCTTTCACTTAAAACAGAAAACGAATGCAAGTAACGATTGTTTCTGATAATTATTGCTAACCCAGGCAACGCCGGGTATTTTTGCTAGTTCCTTATATAGCATGAGACAGTAATTACTTGTCAAGTTTTCAAAATTCCGCTATACTCGGACGTGAAAACTAGATAATGACAGAAAAAAATAAAAAATGGTTACGACCACTTTTCGCAAAACTAATTGCTTTGACATTGGATGTTATTGTTCCAAAGTACAGATTTAGGTTCGGTAGTAAATTGCAGAAAAATGGTGAGGGAAAATTCCTCCTTACGTTTGGCTGTGGTGCCAGACAACGTACGGCGTTAAAAAATAATAGGAATAATAAATAAAAATAAAAACACTAAGCATCTGGAATTCATTTGAATTTTGATATCTTGAATTCTCAAATTGTGTTTTTCGCAACACGAATTGCAATTTGGCCCCACTCGTTCGGTTCCTTGTTTCTACAAATGATTTTTATCACAACCATAATTCGAATTCAAGACGTCAAAATTCAAATGAATGACAGAGCTGGATGCTGGATGTTGTGTGTTGGATGCTAGATTTGTTAGCTGGATACTATTTTCGTGTGAAAAGGATTGATTAAAGTCTAGAAGCCACCCAGAACTCGCGGGTAAGAATTTTTCTAACATCACCGATTTCTCTTTAAATAAAAAATGCTATAAATGTCATTTTGCTCAAAGTACTTCATTTACTGTTCTTTCTAAATATCAAGTGTAATAAAAAAAGAATAGTACTTGATAAAGCACTTGCGACAATAAATGAATATCAATGAAGTTACTTGCGACACGAAAAATTTTCATTCATTTTTGGTGTGAGTATTTTGTTCTCTGTACGAGTTCGGGAGGATTAATGCTCAAGTTCCCAGAAATACCGCAAATTTTAATCGTTGTTACTGGAATTTCATTGTGATGGAGTTCAAGTAATGTAATGACAATTAAATCGATAGTGAAAATGTATTTCATTGAATGCACAAATGGGTATTTCGGGTATTCGTTGTACGTAATTTCACTGCATTAATGTTAGGAAAATCAAGAATAATCTGGATGAGCGCTGGAATGATTTAGATGCAACGTATGGGCACTACATCCCTTGCATTGTACTCTAGAAGCATTGAATGGCTTCCGAGATGAATCTTGTTACTGAGTTGAAGCTTGTCGCACGTAGTATATGACTAAATACATCAAAAGTTTCAAAACTATTATCGGGGAGAAGAATTTAAAAGAATTGCTAAGCGCAAAAATTGATGCAGAATAAAAGCGCAGTTTGATCGCCATCAATTTCGAATTAATTGACGTCAATAACCATACCTTCGATAGTCTCAAGATAATCTAATCCCAACAAAACATAAATGTGAAAAAGAAGCCAAGTTCGGTTGAAATGAGGTGCGGTAAAGAAGGCGTCACCGACAAAAAAAGTTCAGATCTAAACAGTTACCAAGTTCCATAGCAGTTCCTCATAGAAGTTGGATTTTCCCATGTTCTTCAATTCATTTAGAAAACAATATTTTACTTGGTTTGATAATGGATTTTAAACTTGCGGTAAGTTTTAGTCATCACTATTTTTTTTTTTTTCAAACTTGCCAAGTTTTAAATCCAATATCAAAGAAAGTAAAATATTGTTTTCCAAATGAATTGAAGAACATGGGAAAATCCAACTTCTATGAGGAACTGCTATGGAACTTGGTAACTGTTTAGATCTGAACTTTTTTTGTCTGTGACGCCGGCTTTACCGCACCTCATTTCAACCGAACTTGGCTTCTTTTTCACATTTATGTTTTGTTGGGATATCATTACTTTTTGAAAAGCTAAATCAAAGGTTATGTTCTAATTTAGACAGTTATAAATGCAAAAGCATATATTACAAATGTATGATTTCCTTTTTTCCCCTGCTGTTACGGCGCACTGGTTTGCGATTTTTTATTAGAAGTTATGAAGATATTTTGATAACTGGGGGCTTGGCGCGATCGCCAATATTGGGCAATAATCATCTGTTTTCCCATTTATCGGCAAGGTCAACGTACAATAGCTGTTGGTCTTTGGCTTCCTAAAATTTGTCGACAATTAGGAATATTGCTAAGACTCATCTCTAAATCTGTTTGGAGTTTCTTTATTGTTCGGTGGGATTATCGTAACGTAGATCGCAAAATGTGCAGAATTTGCGGAAATATTTCTCAATTGTTGAAATTATTGCTGCCATTTTTGCTCCTCCTGTAAAATTTTGCATTTAATTGAGATCTAAAGTTTTTATAAAATTTTAAAGCCGGTTATTTTTGATTTTAAAGGCTTAGCTCTAGATTTGCAATTTTAATTATTTTATGGATCATTTTTCATTTTAGCGGAACTTTAAGTATTCGCAACTCCAACGAACTATAGGGGGCACTGAAGTCACTGTCTAATGGCGGACTTAAAAACTAAAACAAACGCACATGGTAACGAAGAAAATGCTAAAAGTGTTGTGATTTTTGTTCGTACGTATGATTTTTTCGCTTTATTCTTTTTAAATTAATTTTCAAAGTCTTGTTGATATTCTGACCCACGTAAAAGAAATGAGAATTCAAGAAGCATTACTAAACGTCAAACATTAATGCAAAGTACGTAGTTCATAGTTCTAAGCAGCCATTTTCACGATGTTGAATTCGATATTTATCAATTCTTGATAAAACTAAATAATAATTGTGGCCTGACAAGAATAACATTTAATGCTAGAAAATTTAATATGACATTACAAATTATTACCAAAAGAAGATGATACTTCTTTGCTTTGCTTTGGCTAGCGCTTATTGTTTTCCATTTGTAGCTGAGTTATTTTTCTCGAATTCCCGAATCGGTTAATTTAAAAATTTTCTGTTTCGATTTTTCTAATTTCTGAGTTACGATTTAATTGTGTCATGTTATGCAAATCATCAACAAAATTCTCACGGATATATGGTGGTAGTTTTCTTTTCAGTTGATTGACCATTATTTCTTTTCACTTATCGAATTCTGTAATCTTACTACCATTTTATTCCACTCATGATAAAAATTAAAAATGGTTTAACTAAAAACGCGAAATCTCGCCAAGGCTACTTTGCTCGCACTATACTAAAACTATAACCCTAAACAAATTTGGCGAAACCTTTCAGCTGAGAATAAAAGGAATAAAGTAAATTCTTTCTCGGTTATTTATTTTGTTCTACGATAATATATTCAAGAAAATATTTTGCATACTGTCCATTCCAACTAAATGCTGCTGTAAAATATGGTAAGTTAATTAATTTAAGATTAAAAAAAACCCATATTCTTACAAATTCATACAAAACAATAAAAATTTTTACCTTGTATAACGTTATCCAAGTTTGTTAATCCAGAATTTTCGCTTTCACCAATTATTAAGGAAATAATGAAAACTAACATTATTTTGAGAAGCTCGAGAATACTACTAAGGGATGAATTAATTTCTGTAGCTGAAAGCAAACTAAGACACATCGATTGCGTTAATAAATACTCAGAACAAACTGCCTGTGTTTACGTCAACAGACACACGTGGAACGCAACGTGGCAATGTTTTAGTTTCATTTGCAGTTTTGTAAATCACCGCAAGTTAGCGTATTCGAGCGCTGGAGTTCCGAATTGTTTCAAGCTCCATTTTGGTTAGAAATTGTTGTTGTTGTTGTCGTGTCCAAAGAAGTGCAGAGTGCGAAAGGTTTAAATGGCTCCAAAAGTCTTAAAAACAAGATCCGCTAATTCTGGAGCCCGATGACTGTAAAGGATTTCATGTGGTGGTGCTCCAAGTTGGAGGAGGGAGCGAATAATGGCCTGGCAATTAAAGACATGGTCTGGGGTTAGTTGTGAATAGGGACAGTGCTTGCAGATGGGATAGGATTTAATATTATTTGGTAGAATCTTCATGCCCTTGAACTATTGTAGAAGAGAGGTTTCTTGGGCAGTGGAGGTCAGGGATTGTTGCCTTGCTGAAAAGCTGATTATAGATCCTTCGCCTGGCTGCAGCATTAACGTCTTTGAAGGTGGCTGTTAGTGGTTGGTCTTGGTCACGTGCCTCCTTTGCAAGGGCACTGCACACTCATTTCCCTCGATTCCGACATGAGCTGGGATCTACTGGAGAATGCAGGTTGTCTTGAGTGAGTGGAGAAAAAAATTAATTTCTTGTGTCAGTCTTGTCATACCGTTACGTATGGCTTCAAGTGCTGATTTTGAGTCGGAAAAAATCACGATTTCTTCTATTAGGTCTTCAGGAGTAGGGGAAGAAAGACAATGAGCAAGAGCCTCTTTAATAGCAACAAGTTCGCTAGTAAAGTTTGAGGCGATTTGGCCAGTGGGTATTTTAAGCTTGACATTATTTCCTGAGGGATAAATGATGGAGATTCCTGCGCCACCTCTATTACAGTCAATGTCAGAGGAACCATCTGTGTAGATTAATACACTGTTTTCTTTTGCAAATGAACGAATAGTGTCTTCGCCTTTCTGTAATAACATTTGATTTGGTTCCTTCTTAGAGCATGGTTCAAGTAGGTAGGTATTGATAAATACCTCCTACCCTATATTGATAATTATAAAATACCTCCCGCGGTCCAAACAGGCAGAAGTCCAACCTCTTCGGAGGCAATGGCACCCCCTTTCCAATGAATATTGGTTAGAAATTAAATTGTTAATTTAAAACTTCAACAACCTTGTTTTGACAACGTTTGGCGAGCCCATTTGTTTTGATTTATTTGGCGAAATATTTTACAATCGCGCGGTGAAGTGATTACGCTATGATGCTCATAACAAATACCGTAGTTTTTTGCTAGTTTAATGTAGTTTTTTGACTTTTTAGATTTTTCCCTTTGCATATGCACGAAAATCTATCTTTATGCCAAATTTCAAGTATGTGAGACACGTGGAAGTTCGTAAACATTTTGATGAGTGAGTGAGTGAGTCAGTGTAAAAAATGACACTTATCAGATAGTCGTAATTCCATAACTATAGGAGGTACATTCATGAAATTTAGGATTATAGGTCTGCTTGGCAGCTCTATTAGACATACAAAATTTAAAGCACGTAGATTTAATAGTTTTTGAGAAATGAAGGAGTCAAAAGTAGCTTGAAATGGTTCGTGTAAGATACACACTGGCAGATGTGTCGCTTGATTTCTGAACTTAGCTGACACACAGCCGTGTGTCTAAATCAAAGATATCATACGCTTTCTTTTGAAAAATAAATAAAGTTGAAACAAAATGAAATGGAAAATTTTATGATAATGTTTATATACGCAAATGAGTCCATCTAATTTCGCTTTAAAACAAAAAGCCTTTAATAATTGTCAGGATTTTCGATAAGACATCTTTGTGAGAAAGTGGATGTTAGAATTTTTGATTTGACTGTCTTCACCATTGATAACTGAAAATTCTTGAAGTATAAAAAATACTAGCTTCAAAAACAAATTTTAAATTTAACTATTTTTGAAATATCTTTACATTTCTTATGGTTCAATTTTTTGATTTCGTTAGAGAGGCTTTCCTAACCTCCAATTAAAATTAGTATTTACTGTTTGACCACGGATTGTATGGAAAGACAACATCCGTTTTACAGTCAGAAATGGACTAATCTATTATGTTTTAGCGATGCCAGCTTTTGCAGAAGCAGAATCTCATTCAAATGAGCGAAATATCGGCATCAAATTTTTACTTTTCCCCTTCATTCAGATAGATTCGTCTTATCTGGAAGTTTGAAAATTCCATACAATCCGTGGTTGGACAGTATAAACGTGTGGCATATTTTAACGTTTAAAGTTTCGAATAAAACTCATATCGCAGTGAAAATAATTTCCGATGCCTTGTTTTACAAATTAAGTTGAAAACAGATGCTTTCAAACAAGAAGACGATCGATTATGGCATTTCATCATTAGCATGGCCACAGGGATAATTGTACGAAATTTCCTCTACACTATAAGCTACTCAAAAATTCTAGAAAGTTCAGCTGAATTCAACTTAAAATTTTTAGTAATTTATGAGTCAGTGAAGAAAATATTGCCCTGTGATCAAGGTCTCGTTTCAGTTTTGTGAAACAATATCGTGTTATTGTACCGCTAAATAAAACATATACAATACATTTTAAAAAAATTAGGAAAAATTGCCTGAATTTCACGCTTTGAAATTATTGCAACATTTTATCAAGTCAGTTAGGTTTTGGGATATACAATAAATTTTAAAAAAATTAGGAAAAATTGCCTGAATTTCACGCTTTGAAATTATTGCAACATTTTATCAAGTCAGGTTTTGGGAAGTATTTTTCAACAACGAGAAAATATAGTAAACCTGTCAAGATTTTTTTTTTTTTTTTCAATACCAAGAGCAATAAATTATTTTAATGTATGCTACATTCAGTGCAACCGAGAGTCCTGGTGAGCGCCTTCTCCGTTTGGTCTCCGGGCCCTTTACCACCATAAAACTTAGAAAATTTATGCTACTCCGATTCCGAGCCGGACCTAACACGGCCCGGGTCCCAAGTTTCCGGCCAGGCTGACACGGCCTCTCGACTTGCCTAAGGCCCCTATGCATAAGAGCCGACACATCAGCTTAAAATTAACCATTTTGAATCGGAGAATGTGTTTGAAGTTTGTCTTTTCTGGCAAGTTATAGCGTTTTGTGATTTTTCACTGCGTGCAATTATTAGCTGCGCATGGATTGTTTATTAAATAAAATATCCGTTTTGGCCAATTTGGCAAAACCCAAAACTTTGCTCTAGTAACCCTAGCTCCGCAACAAGGATAAATCCAATCCAAAATGGCCAAACTTAAGCTGATGCGTCTGCCTGTATGTGTATATAGAGCGGCTCTAGCAATGCCTGGTTAGTCAAATAAAAACAACTAAAGGTAAAACACTGACAAACTTTATTATCGTCTCATGAGCATTTTTGGTCAAAGGAACAAGAATTCAACTGTGAAGTTTCAGCAGCAATTTTGGAGGCAGAGGGAATTAGGAAAACAATTATTCTTCCCTGAAGAAATAACCTATTTTTGGGATAAGAAAGAAATGTCATTTTTAAAAACAAAAACATTTTTATCAAGTTTTTATTTTTAACCAACGTTGAAAAAAAGCTCTTTGTCAACAACCTTTTGCTATCTAGTGTACGTATTTTTAATTGGATTTGAAGGAAAATATCTGGAGATAGAATTTCGGGTACTAACCAAACTTTCAAGTTTTTTTTTTTTTTTTTTTTTTTTTTTTGTCTTATAGAAAGCGTTATGTTGATCGAAACAAATGGAAATCAAATGGTGCGATTCCGAGACATAGTCTTCCAACGATGGTCAGCAGAAAAGGCATGTTCTGAAAGATATGATCCTTAAATTAAAGAACAGGGGTAGAGTACCTCACCCACCACATTCATGTTATCTAAACTTATCTTCTTCAACTCCCCACCTTTCAACATGAAGTCTTACGGTTACCTCACAGTCGCTCCGGTGAAAAACATTGACTCTAACCCTAGACTATCACCTCACTATAATTACCTGACATTGCTCCATCTGATTTTCCTTTATTCCGAATGCTACGTGAAAGAAAACTTGAAGACTTCTCTGATATCCGAAATGCCATATCCAGATACTTCCTCCCCCCCCCCCAAAAAAAAATATCGAGCTTGAAAATTTGCACAAGGACTTAAAGACATTTTCTTTTCGATGGGGACAGTGTACTGAACAATCCTTACATGTACATCATATACATATAACGATTAGTGAGTAAGGCTCGAAAAAAAAAAGGGAAAGTAGCTAAAAGTGATTCAGAAAGAAGAACCAAAAGTCGAAAAATTATGTTTTTAATTAATACTTCCGCTAATTAAAGTCGCACAATTATAACACTTAGCTAAAAATATAGAAAGGAAAATTACGAATCTATGTATACTTGGTTTGAGCTCAGTTTTCTGTCGTTCACCAGAAGTAGCGATGACATAGATAGACCAAAGCAAATCAACTTTTATTAATTTTAGATAGCTTGATGTTGGGGACAGGGTTGCCAAATTTAAAAGGACGGGCAACTAGTGTCAACGGTAAAGGGCTCGGAGCGATATCTTTATACCAAATTATGCTGATTAGATTAACAGTCTCTTGAAAGTTTTTGTCTGTCATAAAACTCATTACTGCATAATCATTTTGAACATATAGCTACAAGCAATTGAGAGTTAATTAACTAAACAAAAACTTATTTCGCGTCACAGCTTGAAAAAAAAAAAAAGAACTCATTCAATAATTGGTAATTGTTATCTTCGAAGCATACTAAACCCAAACCCTGTGGCACGACAGCCCGTGAAGCCCAAGGCCTATTCAGTTTTCCTGACCAGGGGCTCTGGGGTGCAAAGCAGATGTTCCGGTTAGGTGATCGGCCTAACGCGGAGTCCCCAGTGTTTGGTTCCCAAGTATGCTTGGTGCTCATTTTATCGACCCGCTGAAGGTATGAATGGCTGAGTCAACCATGATCAACCTGGGAATTGAGAAACGGTCCTGTGGCGTGGGAGCGTGAAGCGCTACCACTGAGCCACTGAGCAAACAAAGCTTCCAAACATACAAAGCTTACTAAATAACAAGAATTTGGAAGTTAAGAACTATCTTGAAAAACTTTTTTGTTGCACTTTTTATTGATTCGTAAATTTCATAAATGGCCAAATGTAGCTATATACTGTTTTCTTTAATGCTCTGGGATGAAGTTAATGTTCGACAAAGCGACGTTGCAACCTTTCAGCACAATGCTTTTACCTCTTCACTATGAAGACAGCACAATATAAACACAGAACATAGCGTTTGTACTCAAGCGAATGCTTCCACAGTATCAGTTACTTATGGCAAGAACACGGGACTTTTGCAGTCCCATATCGAAGTTCTCCGGAGCACGGAGCAATGTTTCATAATCCAGGACTGTCCCTTAAACTCCGGGACGTTTGGCAACCCTGAACGGGGGCACGAGGGCAAATAATATATGCGTCCAGAAACATGTTGTCTTTGCTCTTTCGTTTGCTAATCATTTAAATGTTTGTCACTATTACACTATCGCATGGTTCTTAGAGCAGGAATTAGAAAATGGAGTTAGCAAGTGCAGTCATTGGCTTAGCAATGTTTGAGGTAAAAATACCAAGTCATGTGACTCAGCAACGACGAATGGTTGACATGTTTTGCATGAAACTAGCGAAAGAAACCTGATTTCTTCTAATGCTTTGCTTAAAAATATATCACGTGATTTGGTATCTAATGAGAGTCTTCACTCCCTCTATTTTATCTCTTCTCTATGGTATGATTTCCTGCAGATACGCGCTTGAGTATAAAATACTTTATTCATCGCGTTTAAGATGGCAGAAGTTGTTCAACTCATTGCAAAGGTAGGTGTCACGTGTCAGTACATCGTTCTTTAAACGAACACGTAATCTTTACAAAAAATATGAACACCTCCAAAACAAATCATCTGATAATTTTCTCCTAGAAAACGAAACTCGCGTTTTGCTCGCACGATTAAATAGGTAATGAGGCCAATCGATGTGTTACGGGCTCTTATTACTCGAACTCGCTGGCGGAAGTTTCAGAGGAATCAAAGTGACGTCACGATCACGTGCTGCACAGACACGGCAAAAAGTCAGGCGACTCTGATTAAATGAAAATAAAAAACTTTCTCCCCCAGTTCTCTGATTTGTCACGTGGTGCGTGACCGTTCAGCACCGGGGAGCGCAGATCGCTGCGACCTTCTGCGAAATGTCGCTGGAACTGTGTAGGTCATGCGACGAAGCTGAACGGCAATGTCATTAACTTAATCACATCATATGCTTTCACTGCTTTGCATTTTTTATTTGATTGGTTTTTAGACTGCTTATTAAGTTCGAATAGCTTATTTCAGAGAGATATTAGCCTTGCTAAAATCAGCTATTCCCTAATTAATGAAGTGCTCATTTAATCGTTATTGCTTATAAAATCTAATTGCCATTTTAGATTACCACAGTCAGCGTGTTTCGAAGTCAACAACTCCTTTGCGTTGTTCCTAAAAAGTCTCACTTGATGTGAGGAATTCTAACCACTTCTTGTGTAAGTCAACTACTCCTTTGCGTTGTTCCGAAAAACTCTCACTTGATGAGGAATTCTAACCACTTCTTGTGTAAGTCAACTGCTCCTTTGCGTTATTCCTAAAAACTCTCACTTGATGAGGAATTCTAACCACTTCTTGTGTAAGTCAACTACTCCTTTGCGTTATTCCTAAAAACTATCCCTGATGAGGAATTCTAACCACATCTTGTGTTAGTCAACTACTCCTTTGCGTTATTCCTAAAAACTATCCCTGATGAGGAATTCTAACCACATCTTGTGTTAGTCAACTACTCCTTTGCGTTGTTCCGGAAAACTCTCACTTGATGAGGAATTCTAACCACTTCTTGTGTAAGTCAACTACTCCTTTGCGTTGTTCCTAAAAAGTCTCACTTGATGCGAGGAATTCTAACCACTTCTTGTGTAAGTCAACTACTCCTTTGCGTTGTTCCGAAAAACTCTCACTTGATGAGGAATTCTAACCACTTCTTGTGTAAGTCAACTGCTCCTTTGCGTTGTTCCTAAAAACTCTCACTTGATGAGGAATTCTAACCACTTCTTGTGTAAGTCAACTACTCCTTTGCGTTATTCCTAAAAACTATCCCTGATGAGGAATTCTAACCACATCTTGTGTTAGTCAACTACTCCTTTGCGTTGTTCCGGAAAACTCTCACTTGATGAGGAATTCTAACCACTTCTTGTGTAAGTCAACTACTCCTTTGCGTTATTCCTAAAAACTATCACTTGATGAGGAATTCTAACCACTTCTTGTGTAAGTCAACTACTAATTGCGTTATTCCTAAAAACTCTCACTTGATGAGGAATTCTAACCACTTCTTGTGTAAGTCAACTACTCCTTTGCGTTGTTCCTAAAAACTCTCACTTGATGAGGAATTCTAACCACTTCTTGTGTAACTCTTTTGTCAGTAGTATAGTCCGACTGCCTTTATTTGGCCCTTGACTACGCCTTATTTCAGAAGCGTCCATCTTTATGAAGGGGAGATACGCAGAGAAAACAAAACGAACGGAATTCACAATGTGGTATTGGTTCTAGAGCTTGAAACGTCACCTTGTAATTTAAAAAACCAGTCAAAGAGGTAAAATATTTCAATTTCGTACGGTCAAGGCAGATGTCTCATTGGACAGGTCATATTCCAAGTAAGTGGGTGGGTCTTGGTTTTGCTTCTTTCAGCAGTGATTGGTCCTTGGAAACAATACCTCTTACAATTAATTTGAATTGAAAAATGGCGAGAGTAGGGTTGCAATAAAGCTTCTCATTTCTACTTTTTCGCCAACTCAATGCAGTTTTTGCTGCAACTTAAACATTTCAGGTCAAAAAATCACATAACGAAAATATACTAGGAGCACATTTTTTTTTTCATATCGCCAAATTGTCACTAAATTCCAAAATATGGTGCACGTCCTTTTTTCTTTCGCAACCTATTTAAAGTCGGATTATAGCTGAATGGGATCACGTCAATTAATTCTTACGCTGTATCCCTCATAATTTTCAGTTGTATTCTATGCACATAATTGCAATTTCTCCAGGGACGGACTGGGTCCCGCAAGAGGGCGTCGACCTTGACCTCAAAGGGGGGAAAAAAGTGCAAGAAAAAAATGCAATAAAAAAGTGCAAAAAAAACAAAAAAAAAAAAAAAAGAAAAAGAAAGAAAGAAAGAAAGAAAGAAAAGAAAAAAAGAAAAGAAAAGAAAAAAAGATGGTGCACAGGTTTGCAATTTTAAACAAAAGGGATAAAAAAAAAAGCGAAGGGAAGTCGCACAGGTTTGAGAGCGCGGAAAAAAAAGGAAATTGCACCAAAATATTTTTTAAATAAATTAATAATAATAAAACACACACACACACACACACACACACATTTTTTTAAATTAAAAAAGATGTTCAATCTCCACATTGGTCCATAGGCTCCTTCTATGCTTGAGGGTGCATAGGAGGGTGGACGCATCGGCCCGCGGGCCGTTGGGCCAATCCGTCCCTGCCGCTCTCTTGAACGTCGAGCGGTTTTGAATACTGCACTGGACGTTCTTTCAGTTCGTTCATTCGTTCATTTTTTACTAAAACATAATTTGGTTTCTCTTCTCTACTTTCACTTCCTCTTCGGCTTTTTGTTGCCATCATTTTTACGACAGTTAATTTTTACATTAAGTTTTATTGTTTTTATTGCCTTACTTTTCGGTTCCTTTAATGATTTATAACTTGCTTAATTTCTAATGTTAAATAGTTTGTATTTGATGATTTTTTAATAAATTTTCTAAAAGTTTAAATAAAGTTTTTAATTGAACGATGTTCAAATGAGCGAGCTCAATGAACGGGTACAAGAAATAAACGATCCTCTGATGAACGGAAAACAAAAAAAAAAAAAGAACGACCAAAACAAGAATCTGCTATTCAAAGAACAAACATCTAAAGCCAGTTAAAAAAATAAATATCACATATACGAAATGCACTTTCACCGCACCACCATTTCTTATTAAAGCAAGAAATTTTCTGCAAATAAGAAACTGCTTGTGAAATCGTTTTCCCGACGTGTTCGAATAAAAAATAATCCTTTATTCACCATTCCATTTTGTGTGGACACACCCAACAGCATTGAATCGCGTTCTCGGTCTTTGACCTCCAGCTGTGGTGCTGAATTTCTTCCCTTGAGTGTTAACGAGAAGAAAAATCGATTTTGAAGCGAACGCAAAAATCGGATTCCGGCAGAGAAAGCACTTTTCCTAAAGAATATCAAAAATTTACATTTTCGAGAATTCTTGTGCTGAGTCGGCTGTGCAGATGCTGAGATTAAAAGTTTTCTTTGGAGGTTATTGAACATTTTGATTCCAAAGCTGTGATGGTCTAAAAGTTAGAACAAAGCAGAGCTGACATTAAGATAAATAAATACCTTTGTGCTGAATAGTAAAGTCAGACCAAACAAGGTAAGTAGAAGCACAAATTTGTAAATTACAGCAGACACGTGTTTCGGCGTTACAGGGAACGCCTTTTTCAATGCAAAAAATAATGAGCTTATGGATGAAAAGACATCCGACAAAAGCTGACATTCTCTAGCTTGTGAACTGAGTTCTGAAAAATTGACACTTTATAATGCTTCTTCGTGCAAATGCGATCTAAATGCAATACTGAGGATTTATTTTAATTCGAATGATCATTTAACAAAAGGTTTAGGCAGACCGGACGAGAGGCCACGTCAGCTTAGTCGAAAACTACGGGTCCGAGCCTAGAGAGGGGGCGACGACACTGACGCAAAAAAAAAAAAAAAAATTGAATTTTTGGCATCTTGAATTCAAATTATGTTTTTCGCAATCACGAGCGTGTGTGTGTATGAATGCGCGTGTGTGTTTATGTATGCATGTGTGTGCGTGTTGTGTATGCAGTGCTGTGTGTGTACGCGCGTGTGTGTGTAGGCTTACGTGTGTGTGTGTATGTAGGTATAAGTGTTTGTGTTTGTGTGCAGGCATGAGTGTGTGTATGTGTATGTGTGTGTGTTTGTGTCTGTGCGCAGGCATGAGTGTGTGTATGTGTGTGTAGGCGTGTGTGTGTGTGTGTGTAGGATATGGACGCAACCTGGAGACGGTTTTCGCAAGAGGAGCAGCATCGTGAGGCCGGCCGACGCGGCTGTGGGGCTGGCAGAGGGTGCTGGTGGGAAAATAAAATGATAGGAATTCAAAACAGTCAAATGAGAACAATAAACAATCGTGATTGCTCAAAAAAAGAAAGAAAGAGGAAAAAAAGAGAGAAAAAAGAAAAAAAGAAAGAAAAGGGGGGGGGGACTCCGAATAAGAGAAGACGTAAAGATAAACGAAAATTCACTCTTTCGGTATTCATAGCTGTTGCACTTAAAATAGAGTTAATTGTTTTCTTGTAAGCAGTTTTGATTCCCCCCCTTTAACTTCCCCCTCTTTTCTTCTTTCCCCTTTTTCTTTTCTTTTTCTTCTGTTTTCCTTTTTTTTCCTTGTTTTGCGGGAGGGGGCCCGGCGACATAACTGACAAGAGCCCGCCTTAGCTCTCTGCGGCAATGAGTTTTAGGCAAGAATAAGAAACTCTAAATCGTGCCTGCAATAAAACCAAACAGCCGGGTAATCACATCCAGAGACTGCAATTTCGTTCTTGTTAGAACTCATCAGTCTGGAATGATGAATAACCCAGCTGGAGGCGGATGTCTTCTCATTGAAGCTGAGAGTGCAAACAAACTGGTAGATAAGGTAAATTCATCTCACCAGCGAGTGTCCGCAGCATGGTGCGGTTCAACTCCTAAATTGAAGGCAAAGCTCGTGTATTTAACAGTAAGTCACCGCCCCTAAGTCAGAGCTTAGGTAAAACGACATGCAATATACCAAATGCCTTGAATTGAATTCGTGAATTGAAGGTAAAGCTTTGGCAATATGCTCGGTTATTCACTATTTCAGACTGATGAGTCCACAGCAAAAATCAAACTGTAGTCTCTGGATGTGATACCGGGGCTGTCGGTATATTGCATTTAGTTTTGCTTTAGCTCTGACTTAGGGGTGGGAGGTGACTTACAGTTAAATAACCAAGCTTTGCCTTCAATTTACGAGTTGAACCACACCATGCTGCGGGCACTTGCTAGTGAGATAGACCAGTCTACCAGTTTGTTGGCGCTTTCAGCTTCAATGAGGTGACATCTCCCTCCAGCTCAGATATTCACTATTCCAGACTGATGAATCCCAACAAAAACAAAACTGCAGCCTCTGTATGGGATAACCGATCTGTCTGGTGTATTGCACGCAGTTCTATCTTAGCCCTAGCTTGATATCAAATAATCTAAATCGGTTAATTGACAGGAAAAAAGATTTTATGCCGTTATTCTAATCATTAGCGTAACTAAGGGGTTTAGCGCCCCTGGCGAACTAAAGAAATTGCGCCCCCCCCCCGCCTCAGGGTCACCCACATGGGAAGTTACCGGAGATTTTTTTTTTTTTTTTGAACATTTTGATTAATTGATTTGACAAAGAGGAGGCAGCATTGTAAATTTTTTTTCTTATTTTCTTTTTTAGAATTATTTTCAATGATGACCAATGTTCCTTCTCAGTAGATTTTATGTATGTGTATACAGTGGCTCCCAAAAGTGTTCGTACACTTTGAAACTTTTTAGTAAAATCAAAATAACGCAAAACTGAATTCGAATATGAAGTCCAATATTTTTTCACATCATTCCTATGTCATTCTAAATACAACCCAGTAGTTTTTTTAAAATATTGACGAATCTTCTTTTTGAAATGAGTCAAAAAACGAAGAAACTGAGAAATAACACGCCACAAAAGTCATCGTACACTCAAATATTTTCGAATAAATTCATGATTAAAAGTATCATATGCCGTTTATTTAATATTTTTGCATTGTGTTGACCCTTAAAAGTCATTTGGCTTTAATTTTCTGTTTATTTATTCCTTAATATTGCGCTTATTACTTTAAAATGGCTGGTATTCGTAAAAAACAACAAACACCATTCGAAATTTGATTTTTTCCTCACAGGAGCGGTAAATTGGTTTAAAATGTCTCAAAATTAGATAATTTATACCATTCCATATTAAAAAGCTGGATAAAATGCTTTAAAGAAAAGAATCGGACCGAAAACAAGGTAAGAAGAGGTCAACTGGCAAAGTTGACAAAGCGTGATCTTAGATTTAAAGTTAAAAAATTATGAAAAATACACATTTGAGTGCTGTAAATGTTTCTGCAGAGTTAAATGAAAAATTTAACATTTAATTTTTACCTAAAATTGTTCACCAAGTTCTCTGCTTAGCTGGATTACATGGGACCTCTTCCCGCAGAAATTTTCTTGGCCGTGCGAAAAGCAGAAAGCTTACGCTTTTCGTCGCAAAATGAATGATAAATAAGCTCAAAACGTTTTACAATTACGTCTTACTTACAGATAAAAATATATTCAACATTTTTGGCTAAATTGTTGTATAATTGTAAGTAGAAGAAAAAATTTGGAACTTAATCTTAAGAGCTTAGTTGGATCAGTTCTTCAGACGGTGGAGGTGTTATAGTGTGAGGGTGCATATCAGCATCAGGACTTGGTAGTTTGGAATTTTTTGATAAAATAATGAGTCATGCCGTTCCTTTAAATATTTTAAAACCCAATTTTGAACTCTTAGCCAAAAATGTGGTTATTGGAAACAACTTTGTTTTTTATCAAGACAACGATAAGAAGCACACGGTATCCAACGTTTGCGTCTAGTGCCTCGAAAATTGTCCTAAAGTTTATAAAATACCCCCTCAATCTCCAGATTTAAACTTAATGCAACATATTTAGAGATATTTGGAGGCAAGATTACGAAAATACGGCTTTGAAACGAAAATAGAGCTAGAAACAGTAAGACTCAAAGTGTTGTTGAACACTTGCTCAGAAATTATGCAAAAAAAGAAAGAAAAAAGAATGAAATTTATTCCCAGGCGTTTAAAAGGTGTTGTTGATACTGCATGATAATCTACTAAATAATAACTTAATAAAAAGTTAGATTATTCAATAATATATAGACATTTTTTAAAGTGTACGAAGACTTTTGTGAGATAAAATTTCCGGCACTTTTTGGTTTTTTATTTTTAAAAAAATAAGTTTTAATATTTTTTAGAAACTTTTCATGTAGTTTTGTTAAAAATTGATCATAGATCTTATAATTAAATACCTGTTTCGAAATATTAATTCTAACCAATGGATAGGAGCCAATTTCACTGAAAGTCGTAGGTGTACGAACACTTTTGGGAGCCACTGTATATATATATTTTATACCCCCTCCAGTTCTTTTCTTGTGTGAGTTTTTTCAAAATTTTTAAAGCATTTTTATAATCACAAAAAAAAACTGATTTTTTTTTTTTTTTTTGATTAATCAGTCGAAATGCCGCCCCTCTGGTTGCTGTGAAAGGGTGAGAGTCACTCCTGCCAACCCCTAGTTACGCTACTTTTTCTAATTTTATTTGTGAGCAGATCATTTCCATAACGCTGTGAAGCAAGTTTCAGTACAACAAGTGTTTTATTCAGACTTCATTAACGAAATAAAAAATAGAATTGAAAGAAGCACAAAAACTACATGACTAAATCGCACCGAAAAAGAAAAAATCTGTATTGAACAATTGAAAAGGGAAAAAAAAACTTTTAATAATCTATGGTTAACTTCTTATCATAAATTTAAAATAAGTTAAAGCTATTAAAGTACCGACGTGAGTACATGAATTGTGTCAGCTGACGCATAACCTCGCAATTTTTTTTTCTAAACTGAGATGACTCATTTATTAGACTCGCACAAAGAAACCGTGGTGGTGCAGTGCACACTACTTCAAAAAGCGTCTTTACTCAGTAGTCAATACATTTAGAGGGAAAAAAACTTGTTAAAGTCATGCAGATCAGGGGTATTCAACCTTTAACTTTTAGGGGAACTTTTTGAACATATTGCTTTCTTGAAAGAACCTTTTGATCAAAATGAAGGAAAAGAGAGAGAGAGAGGGGGAGAAGAAGAAAAGAAACTAAGAAGTCAGAGTCGAAGTCGAGGAGTCGGAGTCCGATTAATTATCCGGCACAGGAGTCGGAGTCAGGTGCCCCTAAATACTCGGAATCGGAGTCTGGAGTTTAGCGTCAAGAGCTACTTCCAACAAAATTTTTTGAAGTAAATCCGCCTTCAAGTACAGAATTTACATTGACTTTCAGTTTCCCCCGTAGGCGCTAATGTTAATCAATTTGAACTGTTCAAAATTGAACGGAAAATTGTTCAAATCGAAACGATATTTTATATACAAGTTTTTCATCAAAAGTTTTTTCCTACAAAGTTTGTTTGAAGCAAATTCGCCTCACAGTTCATAATTGCCTTGAATTTCCCCGTAGGCGCTAATGTTAAGTTTTTTGAACTGTTCAAAATTGAACAAAAAACAGTTCAAATCAAAAAGTGAAATATGGGAATGAGATGTCCTCGCCGAGATCTTTCGAACAAAAAAAAGTTTGTTCGAATCGGACTATTCATTCAAAAGTTATTAGGGGGGACAGACAGACCGACAGACATTTTTCCCCATTTCAATACCCTACTTTCCAATTTTTAAATTTTCGATATTTATTTAATTATTTTATTTATTTTTGACTTTTTTTTTTGTTTTTCGCTACATTTTTAAGATGCATTAAGCCTTCTTTCATGCTTTTTTCTTCTTTTTCTGACTTTTACTGGGAAAGTAGGCTAAAAAGCAACACCTGCAAATGTTTCTTTTTTCTTTTCTTTACTTTTTTATTTTATTTTTCTTTCCTTTTCTTTTCTTTTCTTTTTCTTTCTTTTGCATTGTTGCCATCTATTGTACTTGAGCTTTATTGAACAAGCTTGCTTATTTGGTTTTCGCTGAAAGTAAAGCTCAAAAAAATAAATAAATAAATAAATAAATAAAATAAAATAAACGTCAAATTCTAACATTTTACTATTGGTAACACGGAATCCAAAACACGTTTCTTCAACAATGTCAAAGTCTCTATTCTGTAAATACTGCCCTTTGCTTTCCCAAAGCAGAAAAGTTAATAAAAATAATAAAATTACCAAAAAAAATTGTAAACAAAGTCATTAGTAGGTGTCTACTATTAACCACATCTTATGAGATACTCCAACTCTTGTAATGTAAATTTAATATTTTCAGTAGGAAGGTTCTCACAACGCCATATCTTTCAGCCTACCTTTGAAAGTTTTTACTTCCTTTTACAAAAAAGGAAGTATTGTATTCGCGAAAGAAAATTTCACACAAAAATCGACCTTAATTTCCATTTCACTCACTCCCGAATGAATGTTGAGTTTTTTTTCAACTCGACCACACGTGGATAAGTGCCTAAGAACGTACAGACCCCTGAAATATCCATTTTGACGATTCCCGAGTTAATTACAACGAGTTTTCTCGTGACATCTGTATGTGCGTACGTGCGTATGTATGTATGTATGTATGTCGCATACCTCAAGAATGGTATGGCCTATAAAGTTGAAATTCGGTACGAAGACTCCTAGTGGGGTCTAGTTGTCCACCTCCTCTTTTGGTAGCATTCGGGTGTTTCCAAAAGGGTCTTTTGCCCCTTTTTGGGGGGAAATCATTGTTAATTTCGATGTAAACTCAAATGGTGTCATAATTTGGCGGACACTTGGCGTTTTGTCGCCAAAATTTTGGTCGCCAAGGTTTGTCGCCAACTTAGCGACAAATTTGCCGATTTTTTAATTTTTTTTTAAAATCTGGTTTTAATTTGCCCACTGTTGGTGAGAGAATAAACTATTGAATCACATTAAAAATGCCAATAATGGGGAAAGGACATTAAATTGGAGTAAAAGGAAGTCATGTGATGCACACATCAGCTCGTTTATTTAAGCTTTTCAAATATTCATTTATATAGCCACGATCAAAGAAAAGATCAATGAAGGGAAAAGACTATTTTGAGTTAATGATAGACAAGATCACGCAATGGGAGCTCTTCTAAGGAAGTATTTCTAAAGAAAATTTCAAAGAAATAAGGAAATGGAATGTTTCTCGACTGTTCTTTTGACAAGATGAGAGGAGCAATAATCAATAGTTGTTATCCAGAATTGTATTTTGATAAATCACAAGACCATTAATATTACTCGGGGCAATGTCTTTCATTCGCTGAATTAAACAAGAAGTTCTGTCTAGAACTGGACGAGCCTACTTTCCCGTATACCCATACTACTTTCTAGTATCTGATCAATATTCTCAAAAATAGCTAAAATCGAAAATTTTTTCAAACATATTTTTAAAATACTTTAAGCTGATTTCTAGGAATAAAATATTCCTCACTCATCTAAAAACATTAAATGCGTAAAAAAAAAAGCAGCAACTTTTAAACAAAGCAGCAAATACACTTTTTTCCATTAAAAAAATCTTTAACAGCTTTCAAAACGAAAAAATAATAATTAAAATTAATAAGCTCAATAAAATAAATACATCATATCAAAAAAAAAATCGTTTCTTTTTCCCCTGTTGCCAAAAACAATTTTTTAAATGAATTAATGCACTTACCAAAATTGATAAAAACAATAAAATGTCAACTTAAAGAAATTATTTTCATTGTCAAAAAAAAAAAAAAAAATCGTCTGCGCATATTTTTATGTAGAAACATAAATGACTTCGAGTTTATTCGCCGAAAACTGAATACCTAAATTAAAACTTTAGCGTAAAAAATAAAAACAAGTCAGATCAACAATAATTATTTCACAGTCAAAACCATAGCTGCGGAGTCGGAGTCGGAGTCAATCTCATTTTGGGGTAAAGGAGTCGGAGTCGAATATCTAAGAATCGGAGTCAGTCATTTGTCCTCCGTGTATAAATTTTTGCCAAAGCTACGAAGTCAGAGTCGAAGTCGGGGAGTCGGAGTCCGATTAATTGTCGGGCATAGGAGTTGGAGTCGGAGTCAAGTGCCCCTAAATTCTCGGAGTCGAAGTCTAGTTTGGCGTCAAGAGCTTTTTCCAACAAAATTTGTTTGAAAAAAAATCCGCCTTCAAGTACGGAATCTACATTGACATTCAGTTTCCCCTTAGGCGCTAATGTTAAGGGATTTGAACTGTTCAAAATTGAACGGAAAATTGTTCAAATCAAAAAGATATTTTATATCCAAGTTTTTAATCAAAAGCTTTTTCCTACAAATGTTTGTTTGAAGCAAATTCGCCTCACAGTTCGTAATTGCCTTGAATTTCCCCGTAGGCGCCAATGTTAAGTTTTTTTGAACTGTTCAAAATTGAACAAAAAATAGTTCGAAGTAAAAAGTGAATGTGGAATGAGGTGTCCTCGCCGAGATCTTTCGAACAAAAAAAGTTTGTTCGAATCGGACTATTCATTCAAAAGTTATTAGGGGGGGACAGACAGACCGACAGACATTTTTCCCATTTCAATACCCTACTTTCCAATTTTTAAATTTTCGATATTTATTTAATTATTTTATTTATTTTTGACTTTTTTTGTTTTTCGCTACATTTTTAAGATGCATTAAGCCTTCTTTCATGCTTTTTTCTTCTTTTTCTGACTTTTACTGGGAAAGTAGGCTAAAAAGCAACACCTGCAAATGTTTCTTTTTTCTTTTCTTTACTTTTTTATTTTATTTTTCTTTCCTTTTCTTTTCTTTTCTTTTTCTTTCTTTTGCATTGTTGCCGTCTATTGTACTTGAGCTTTATTGTACAAGCTTGCTTATTTGGTTTTCGCTGAAAGTAAAGCTCAAAAAAATAAATAAATAAATAAATAAAATAAAATAAACGTCAAATTCTAACATTTTACTATTGGTAACACGGAATCCAAAACACGTTTCTTCAACAATGTCAAAGTCTTTATTCTGTAAATACTGCCCTTTGCTTTCCCACAGCAGTACAAGTTAATAAAAATAATAAAATTACCAAAAACAAAGCAAAGTTATCAGTAGGTGTCAACTATTAACCACGTCTTATAAGATACGCCAACTCTTGTAATGTAAATTTAATATTTTCAGTAGGAAGGTTCTCACAGCGCCGTATCTTTCAGTTTTCCTTTGAAAGTTTTTACTTTCTTTTACAAAAAAAGAAGTATTGCATTCGCGAAAAAAATTTCACAGAAAAATCGACCTTAATTTCCATTTTGCTCAACCCCGAATGAATGTTGAGTTTTTTTTTCGACTCGACCACACGTGGATAAGTGCCTAAGAACGTATAAACACGCGAAATATCTATAATGACGATTCCCGAGTTAATTACAACGAGTTTTCTCGTGACGTCTGTATGTACGTATGTATGTATGTATGTATGTATGTATGTGCGTATTTGCGTATGTGCATATGTGCAGATGTGCGTATGTGCGAATGTGTGGACGTGCGTATGTGCGGATGTGTGGATGTGCGTACGTGCGTATGTATGTCGCATACCTCAAGAATGGTATGTCCTAGAAAGTTGAAATTCGGTACGTAGACTCCTAGTGGGGTCTAGTTGTGCACCTCCTGTTTGGTAGCATTCGGGTGTTTCCAAAGGGGTCTTTTGCCCCTTTTTTGGGGGAAATCATTGTTAATTTTGATATAAACTCAAGTGGTGTCATAATTTGGCGGACACGTGGCGATATATCTCCATTATTTTGGTCGCAAAGTTTTGTCGCCAATTTAGCGACAAATTTGGCGATTTTTAAAATTTTTTTAAATCAGGTTTTACTTAGCCCACTGTTGGTGATATTTAGAGAGTAAATTATTGAATGACATTAAAAATGCCACTAATGGGGAAATGACATTAAATTGGAGTAAAAGGAAGTCATGTGATGCACACATCAGCTCGTTTCTTTAAGCTTTTCAAATATTCATTTATATAGCTTCGATCAAAGAAAAGATCAATGAAGGGAAAAGACTATTTTGAGTTAATGATAGACAAGATCACGCAATTGGAGCTCTTCTAATGGAAGTATTTCTAAAGAAAATTTCAAAGAAATAAGGAAATGGAATGTTTCTCGACTGTTCTTTTGACAAGATGAGAGGAGCAATAATCAATAGTTGTTATCCAGAATTGTATTTTGATAAATCACAAGACCATTAATATTTCCCGGGGCAATGTCTTTCATTCGCTGAATTAAAAAAAGAAAAGCCTTTTTCTTCTGCATTGACCCTGCTCAGTGGTTGGAAAAACCACATTTTTTTTTTTTTTTTTTTGTTGCAAATTATTGTGAGGCTCTGAGATGTTGAGCTCCGACTCTGACAATGTTTACCTCTGTTTCGGAAAATAGGGAGGGGTAATTGGCGCTAAGTTAAGTTGAGAAACTTTCTTAGTAGTTTTTCAAAAATATTCTAACTAAAATCCGAGCCAATAATACGTCTATTTTTCACTAAACTCCCCTAAAACAGGTAACCATTGTCAAGATCACAGCTCAACTAACCAGAGCTGCAATATAAAACTACAACCACTTTGCTACAAATTTAGTGAACTACAACTACTTTTTTCAAAATGTAGCAACTACAAACTACTTTTGAAATGTAGTCGCTACTTTGCTACTTTAAAAAAAAAGTAAATAAAGCTCACACTAGGGTTAGGGTGTCTCACGAAAAATGAAAGTCGATTTTTCAAGTCGCACACCCTCTTATATTTTTCCTCTTATGTCAAAACAATTGTGAAAAAAAGTTTCATATCATTTCAGCAACGACAACCCATGCCGACTTGCGTCTGAAATTGTGTAAACCAGCATTTGCATGTTGAGCCAGATCGAAAAAGCAACTTTTTTTTAGAAACTTGGAATTTCTGTTAATAAAACGTTGCCCTCTCTCTCTTATACCCCACACCCCACATCTACCGCAAAAATATCTATTTAAATCAAAAAAACAATTAGACGGTCTAAAATTTATAACACTTGGCCTAAAATATGTAATTTTCATTAAAAAAATTGATTTTTTTCCTATTGATCTGTTTATAGTAAATAAAAGTAAGGTTTCAAAGGAATTCTGGAAGGAAGTCTGTTTCGGATCTGCGCCCAGGAGCCCAAATAGCACCTACAGCCTTGAAACTTTGTACGAAATTACTTCGAGCCCCGGGATTGTGCACCTAGGGTTCTATTTTTTCTTTTAAATTCGAATTAGTTTTTTTTTTTGTAATTAACTTTTTAAGCTCAAATTTCGCGTAAATTGCCAATTAAAAGGGTGAAAATTTACTTGCACATATCAATATTATATATCGTTGGAAAGGGTAGAATTTTCCGCGTTCTACGCAATTTGTTTCATCGCTCTAACTTAAATACGGAGGGAGTTATTTGCGTTTTTAGCTCGAACTTTTTTAGGTTTAGCTAAAATTTAGGCACTACTTTCTTCATTAAATCTATCAGTAAAAAGTGAAGGAATAGTCCCACAGTTTTCTTTCTGACACCACTGGAAAGAGCGGCTTTTTTACTCCAGATCTAACTCGACCTATGGTCGAAAACTAAGCTTCTATCTCTAAAGGAAAAAAGTTACAAGACGTTAAAAATCAAGTTCGAATAATATCATATAATATCATCTCCATTAAAATTATTGATGTTTTATTTGGCGTTGCCATAGTTACGTCTTTTCGATTCGCATGTTTCTTCTTTCTTATTCGCAACTCGCTAGCGCTCGAATACGCTACCTTCCGGTGATTTTCAAAATTAAAGAAAAAAGTAAAACATTGCGTTTCACGTGTATCTGTTGGTAAACATAGGCAGTTTGTTATGAGTATTTATTAACGCATTCGATGTGTCTTACATTGCTTTCAGCAACAGAAATTGTTTCTTCCCTCAATGGCATTCTCGAGCTTCTCAAAATAATGTTAGTTTTCATTATTTCCCTCTAAAAAGTATGATGATTGTCGTAAATGGCGAAAGCGTAAACACAAGAAAACTCTGGATTAACGAACTTCGCATTTGCATGAATTTATTTGGTGCTCGTCTGTTCGATGCATTTTTTTTTTTTTTTAAGAGAATAACTTTATGCCAGGTTTTTTTTTTTTTTTTTTAATTTTATTTGTGTGAATTTGTAATAATATGGGTTTTTAAATCGTAAGCTGGAAAGCAGGATTCGATAACATTAGCAGAAGAATTAGGGATTTCATCTCCGCCTAGTTTAAAAATAATACATTTATCTAACCTTATTTTACTGCAGCATTTAGTTGGAATTGACAGTATGCAAAATATTTTCTTGAAAATATTATCGTGGAACGAAATGAAAAATGTTTAACGCTGAGAATTTTCATCGCCAAAATAGTGCGAATATAGTTTCGGCAAGTTCCAATTGGCAAATTGAGAATTTTCGCCCTCTCAAAAATTTAGGTTTGAAATAATGAATGAGAAAAACAATTTTTTTAAAAGCAAGAAATCTAATAAAGTCGACAAAATGCAAGTCATTTTTGAGTCAATTCATAGATTATAAGATGGGATAAAGAAGGTTGAAATTAAAATTGCGTATATTTTACGCAATTTTAATTTCAACTCTGCAGCATATTATAACTCTGCTTGTAACAGAGAAATCAAAGTAAAACCTTAATTAATTTCCGAAGAGATTCGTTTAATATCAAGCTAACTTTATTTAGTTTACTTTATATAGTTTATTTTAAATATTTTTTTTATTTCGGAAGGGAGGAGCAGCTACCCTCCCTCTCTTGCCCCTCTCCCCCCTCTCGATACGCCAACGCGTCTGGTAATTCTACTACTATGAGACCTCTTGAATGAGATTACAAAACACACAATGAAATTATTTCTCTTTTACTCCGTATCTCAGCGTGGGAGAAGTTCCTTAAATCAGCCTACAGACAACTATCAATTCACAGGAAGCGGTTGACATATGAGCAGTCATTTTTTTTTTCTTTTTTTTAATAAAGAATTTTACCATAGTGAGTGTGTGTTTCAGGTCCAAAATTAACTCTATTCATAATTTTCTAGCTGTTTATGCGGAGCGTAGAAAGAAATTTCGATCTCACGAACTCAGTAGAGAAAGTTCTTTCACGGCCGGCGGAGGCGATTGATGAAAATTGCCACATGTTCCGGCAAGGTCATTTGATAACCTTTTTTTTCCCCGAAACGTATTTTGTTTTTCTTGGTGCAATCGTACTCGGTTTATTCGAGGATATTTACATCGAAAAGAACAGTCAACTTTCTTTGTTGCAAGTTATAAATACGGGATCCTAGATGGGAGGCCACTGTGACCTCTGCTAAGAAATTACTTAATTTGGCAAATTGTGTTTGGCAATTTTGTGTGTTTCGACAGGAGTGCCCTTCCCCCCCCCCCAAGTTCCATGGCGCAATTTCCCCCCCCCCCCAAAATTTTCCTCAACTCTCCTCTCCTCCCTTTTTGTTTTTATCTCGTTTTTTATTTTATTTTTTAAATAAGTTTTATTTATTTTTTCTTTTTAATATTTTTCATAAATTTATTCTTTTAAATATTTTTTATTTATTTATGTATTTAATTATTTTTAATTATTATTATTATTTTACTAGAAAATTTCTGTGCTACGCCGATGACACACACGCACGCACACACACACACACACACAAACTAAAAAAATGAAATAAAAAATTAACAGAATAAAGTAAAATAAAATAAAATAAATACTAATTTAAATTAAAAATAAACCAATAAATAAATAAATGAAAAGCAATTTTAAAAATACCCCCCCCCCCCAATTTTGATGGCGCAACTTGCGCCATAATCCCCCCTTGGGGGCACCCTTGTGTTTCGGGACAATGTTGTAGATTTCTTTAAAATAATGTCTAGTTTCCTGTATCGTAGATATGCGTATTCCTATTTTATCATTCGATGGAACTGAGAGAAAGATGCGGTAAATCGAGAATTCCTCCCTCCCCCAAAAATTTTAGTTGTAGCTCAAAATTTCATGCTCAATAGTTTTTTTGAAAAATGTTCATGCGATCATGCGTGTGATATATCTCGCCTACAGATGTGTCGTGTCACTTTTTTTTTGTGATCCCTTTTATTAAATTAAGTTTAGACGCTGTTTGAATAGCAGTTTGAATCCTTTTTACTTCCTTTTACAAAAAAGGAAGTATTGTATTCGCGAAAAAAATTTCACTCAAAAATCGGCCTTAATTTCCATTTGTCTCACCCCCGAATGAATATTGAGTTTTTTTTCGACTCGACCACACGTGGATAGGTGCCTAAGAACGTATAAACACGCATCAATATCCATAATGACGATTCCCGAGTTAATTACAATGAATTTTCTCGTGACGTCTGTATGTACGTATGTATGTGTGAATGTGTGTATGTATCTCGCATAACTCAAAAACAGTATATTCTAGAACGCTGAAATTTGGTACTTAGACTCCTAGTAGGGTCTAATTGTGCACCTTCTCTTTTGGTTGCATTCTGATGTTCCTAAGGGGGTCTTTCGCCTCTTTCTGGGGGGAAATCATTGTTAATTTCGATGTAAACTCAAGTGGTGTTATAATTTGTCGAACACTTGGCGATATATCATTAGTCTTTTGGTCGCCAAGTTTTATCGCCAACTTAGCGACAAATTTGGTGTTTTTTTTTTCTTTTAAATTTGGTTTCAATTTGGCCACTGTTGGTGATATTTAGAGAGTAAACAATTGAATCACATTAAAATTGCCAATAATGGGGAAATGAAATTAAAGTGGAGTAAAAGGAAGTCATGTGATGCGCACATCAGCTCGTTTTCTTTTCATTTTGTTTTTGCGAAATTATTTTCTGCCAACTGGTTGATCTCAAATCCACAGGTTTCAACTTTTCTGTCTGTTTTGTAAACGAGAAAATCACAAAGTCAATTAAAAAACTCTTACATTTCAAATTAAAGTAAGTAAAGCAAACGGAATATTTGTCAAATTTCTTTACAAGCAAGTACTGATTGCGATTTGAGATGCATTTTTTAAATTTCAAACAATTTTATCGCGAACAGAGGGGCTTCTTCAGTTTTTGCATACTGCTTTTAAAAGTGAGATTTCTTATATACGTCAACTTTCTAAAGAGTTTACACAAATTATTGACTCGAGTAAACTCATTTGTAAATAATTGTATTATTTGTAAACAACAGTTTAAGTTTTGAACAATAGTATCGCTAGGACAGGGGAGCGGGGTCAGCAGGGGTATCAGGCTACTCCCATTATTTCGTAAAACGAGTGCTATTGCACAGTTGGTCACATTTTCCTTCTTAGTTTCCATACCTCAGCAGCTTTAAAATGCTTCTTTATCAATAGTTCTCCCAAATTTCTTTCCAGAAGATCCCTCGGAAGAAAACATACCCTCCTTCCCCCTCTTATGGACATAATCTAAACTCCTATAACCCTTTGGTACGGTGGTTCCCTTAGTCAGGGGTACCCACGAGGGAGCTCTATGGTATAAACTGTGCCGTTGCAATTTTTAAGGAGGAGGATAATTTGAGAGGGTTTTGATCTAATTTTGGGGAGATGGGTTCTCGTTATGGATAAGTACTCAATAACATTTGAGGGGTGCACCATGACATTTGGGGGATACCCCCCTACCTTTATGCAAGCAACATAGGCGTACTTGCAAGGTCATACATCAAACGCGGTGAAAAATCTGTTTTATGAATGGTTGTGAGTGCAAAATTGGTTTTAAAATCCAATCAGTAACGTCCAATGGAGTTGTTTCTCTCAGCCAAAAGTAGTTTTAGTCACTAAAATTGATAGAATTAGCAAAAAAGATAGAAAAAAAGAAAAAAAAACATCGAGCCAGAAAAAACGTATATTTTCTCAACAGTTATTTTTTAAATGTCCTATTTTGGAAATGAAGCGTGGTGTTTATGACGTCGCAAGTGATGTACTTTGATACGCTACTCTATTGGCCTGCTAAATATTTGCGCTTTGTTGTCAACCGTGTTATTTGGTCATGATAATTTGCGCTGTGCGCTAATGGCATCAGTGAACGGCATTTAATCTCTTGTGATCTGCAGAACCGTAAAAAATGTATTTCGATCTGCACACCGATTAAAATAATTGCTAAATTTTTTTTTAACTTTGCCAAATTATTTAAAAAAAGTGGTAAAATCCTATGTTTTTAAGCATGTTCTTTCGGAAACAACCCCATTATGACTTTGAGATATAATGGTAAACGTGCGCAACTGGTCATTTCAGCAGTGTCATACATATGGGGCATTGTCGTTTTTAATTAAAATTCAAAATTCAAAAATATTGATTCACAGAGACCTATTTTCACGCATCTTATGCTATTTATTTTAATATCCTGTAATGTAAACAGCTTTCATGATTTTTAAAAATATGTTGCAAGAGAAAATACAGCGAAAATCTTGTCGAAAAATAAATAGAATTGTAGATTGGATGAAATTAGGTAGTAAATTAACAAAGCTTAAGCGGCAACGATGCCAGGAAATGCAGCCTATTACAATGCTTTCCACTATTTACATTCCTGAAGATGCCTAAGATAATCACTTGAATTGTATAAATTAATACAAAACAGTAAGATAAGTCAAGTTTTGATTGCAAATCATTCAAGAGTCGATTAATTAACAAATACAATAGACCCTCATTTTACGTGGGTTTATTTTACACGGTTTCGATTATGCGCGGTTTAAGATTTGACACCTTTATTTTATTTTACGCGGATGCGTTACGGTTTTACGTGGATGCGGCACTACCCAAACAGATAAAATTCTCCGCCACTTTCAAAATCCTAACTCCTAAAGATTGCAGATTACGCGTAATCAACTGCATTTTGGCGTGCTAATAATCGAGCTTGGGCCACTGGAGGCGTTTTTTTCGATTGATTCCAGAACTCTTTCCAGAAGTAAAGTTATTAAACTCACACAGTTCAGAACTCACTGGAAGAGGTGCTTTTAGGAGTGACAAAGGAAGCCAAAACCAACGAGGATACCGCCTTCGATGACACACAACCGAAAACATTCACATTGAAAGTTTTGAGCCATTCCTAGACAATAGAAATGATTTTTTGATTTGTTAGTGAAAGAAGATTCTATCATGGAAATGACACAAGTTATCATGGATGCGTTAATGCTCTGCAAAGATTTGCAGAGAAAAATTCTTAATTGCTAAAAGACTATCTCTTCTTTATAAACAGAACACGAAATTAGTTTATGTTTTCTTTATGCATATTTTGCATAAAAACCAATATAGGTACACATTAAACTTATTATACAATTAGTCATCACTAGAATGAAGTATTTTTTTATTTACGGAACCTAGCCCTTATTTTACCGCTACAATTATAGGTCTCAATCTCAATTTACGTGATTTCGATTTACGCGGCCTTTCCGTGGAACGTAACCCCCGCGTAAAACGAGGGTCTACTGTATATCAAAACTTATTGCCTAAAATATAAAGATCAGAAAAAAGGAGGCTCAAAATAAATGCCGCACGACGTGAGAATTTAAAAAAATTCACCCATTTATTTCTTCTTTTCAATTTTTCCTTCTTCGGAATTTTATATTTCCGCCTGAGAGGAAAGATCACTTTAAAAGATTAAAATAACGCCAAATGTGATGTAAGTCAACACTACAAGTAGCCAAGGTCGAGCGATTCTTGTGAAACAAGAGGATTTCCTCTCCACAATCACTTCAACGACTTCTTGTTATTGATACTCCTTGCACGTCATTCTCTTTACGCAGCTCTCAGAAAGGTATTTCACACATGGAGCAAAAATTGATGTTTAAAGGTTTATCATTTTTTAAATTTATTTTATTCAAATACCAGTGGCACCCGCACGGCTTTGCCCGTAGTAGAAAATTAAAAGGTCATTTGTTTCGCCTGTATATTAACGTATAATGGATGATGAATTTCTCGCCAATGTGCCATGTTAAATGGCTCGTCCATGTTACGGTTACACGTTATGATGATTTCGTAATTTACTATTCCACGTTGTGATCATTTGCTCGGAAAAAATTTCTTGAAATTGGAATAGAAAAAGAACAAAATAGAATTTTGGAAAAATCGCTTCGAGGTGCACGCCCCCATGCTATAAACTAACTTTGTGCCGAATTTCATGAAAATCGGCAGAACGGTCTAGGCGCTATGCGCATCACACAGATTCTGACAGACAGAGAGAGATCCGGACAGAGAGACTTTCAGCTTTATTATTCGTAACTAGTGGTACCCGCTCGACTTTGCCCGTAATAGAAAAATTAAAAAGTCTTTTGGTTCGCCTGAAAATTTACAATGATGTATGGTGAATTTTCTCGCCAATCGGCTTATACTCTAGTTACGGTTCCACGTTATGATAATTTCGTATCTCGCCAATTGGCTTGTGCCCATATTACGGTTCCGCGTTATGATAATTTCGTAATTTACTCGTCCATCTTATTATAATTTTGTTCTTAAAATTGGAATAGAAAAAGAATCACATCGAATTTTCGAAAAATCACTTCGAGGTGCACACCCCCATGCTACAAACTAATTTTGTGCCAAGTTTCATGAAAATCGGCCGAACGGTAAAAAAGATAAAGAAGATTAAACATGTATAAGTATTTGAAAGAAGCGTTTCGAGGCATGAGAAAAGTTCCTGACACTATTCCTGCTGATTCTTATTCAAAATGTCCTCCTGAATCCAAGCATAGCCACTGTTTTACCTCATCACCTTTTGGGGATTGATCCACTAAATTTTTGAGATGAAAATTTCAAAAACACGAACATTTGTAGCAAAAAGGGAGACCGGGGGAGGGGGGATTCACCAAAAGATTCATCAAAAACATTCTTTGTTTTCTGGTGGAAGGCGTCTATTTATTTTTTGGTAAAACACCGTAGAATCGGCCTCATTCGCATAAGTCCCATATACTTAAATGTGATGCCGTGGTGGCCTGACCAGTAAGGCGTCGGTGTCGTAACCGAAAGGTCCCGGGTTCGATGGCAGCCGTTTGAAGATCCTCCATGTTCGTAAATGGTGACTAGAGCACGTTAAATTTGTTGTGGTCACAAAACCTTACCTGTGAGGCAATACCTCTGGGGATGCTGGAGCAGGGATTTCTCTGGGTCTGGATCTAAAAATATTTATGTGTATTTTATGTATTTCTGCCTTAACCCTGGCTATAGGGCGGTAACTTACTGAAAATAGTACCTAATGGTTTCCCCGGAAGGTAGTGTTATGCAGCAGTTCAACTATCAACACTTTTGCACAAAACTATAAAAAATGTAACATGTATTCCCGCGGTTCATATTTTCACTCATTTCATTGTACAAAGTTTTCGACTGCTTTATTAATTTTACTGCTTAAAAAATATTCGCTGAAACTTAACATAGAGAAGCTGTCATTTAATAGATTGCGTGCAATAAATAGCCGTGTAGTTGAGTTTAAGGAGAAATTTGATACGCGCGATCCATCTCTTGTTGATGTTGATCTTTAATACCATCCTTAGTTTCGGTTCGTTTGACAGGCCCAGAAAGATCAAGAAAAGTTAAGAGAGACAGACTCGTTAGAGCATCAAAAAGTAGAGATTTTCTAAGATTTTTAAGAAGAAGTAGACTGAAAGAAATGCTTTCAACATCAACAGATTTTATATTGAATTTATTTTTCCAACAATTTATAACATGAATCGACTTTTGTTTCTAAAATAACCTATGCTTTCAAGCGATTGTGGTTCAAAGTAAATTATTTAAAATTTCATTATTCAAACTGGAAACATTGGAAATATTCTTTTGAAGTATAAAAGAGTTTTGAATTGTATCTTATAGTTGAATTTGAGTTTAAATGCTAGTTTTCCTTTTTCGCAGTAAATTTGAATCCTCAAACAAAAGCGGAAAGTTATCGATTTGCCACAACTATAGAGCAAAATGATTATCAATGTATTTACTAATAAAATACTTTTTATTGGAAAATATTTCATTAGAAAATAGTATTTTATTGTATTTATAGTATTTGATTCTAAAAATATAATAAATTTTTATTTAAAATATTGAAATATATATATATATATATATATATATATATATATATATATATATATATATATATATATATATATATATATATATATTAGGGTGGTCCTTATTTATATGGGAATTTTTTTTTTTTTTTCGGAATTCAACAAGTGACGCCCCCTAGTTTTGTGACACTATAATAAAAAGTAACGTGTGCAAAATTTGAACTCGATCGGTCAATAATAACACGTGCCCCTAGGCCGTTGAACTTTAACACTTTTGATAATTTTCCCACATATCTTCCGAGTTTTTACTTCAGACCCAGTACATCGCTTCTCCTAGGTTTGCAAAATATTTTTACAGTGAGGTAGCACTAAAATTAATTTTTTTAATTACTTTATATCATGTAAAGATTTTACGTTGAATAAAAATGAAATAATGCTTTAGAAACTTTCCTTAATCGTACGCTTTTCTCAGTGTATCTCGATAGTGGGTATTTTTTTCCGATAGTTTTGGACGGTCTGTAAAATAAATTGCTTTGTGACTCACATTTAGTAAATTAGTTGTGAAATTCTTCGATTAATTGTGCTCCTTTTTCAGTTGTATCATTCACAATTTTCATTATTTTAACAATCTCTATTCCCTTTAAACAGCTTCCTTCATTTTGCCGTGAATCAGGATCAAATAGGAAATAATCTTTTTGTAACTTATCAAACAGTTTTATTGACTCGTAAATGATTCCATATAGAGGATGATCTTTACTAAGAAAGTATTCCAAATCATCTACTGTTATCTGAAATTTGTTAAATAGTCATCAGACACGTCTTCCTTATCACAAGCATTTTTTTGACTAATCTTTTCCTATCTTCAAAGTTAATTCCTTCATCCAATAAGGACAAAGCTACTAGTTTATCCCCTAAATACCATAAGTGATTTATGAATTTTCCAATCACTGCTTCTGCTGCATGTTTGTCGTCATTTTGTACGCTGCTAGTTTTTCAGACATATTATATTATTCAAAGGAGCCTCGATTGGGTTGCTGCGAAAAACCATACCTTCATACAGCATTTAATTGCAAAACAGCATTGAAGGGCTTTCTTTTCATGTAAGGTCAATTATATTTTTCCCTAAATGTAAAAATTTTCAAACAAAAATTCCTTTTACCACCCATGTGGGTCAGGGATAAGCTCCAGGTTGCCGGAAACATATCCCTGTAGGAGGAAATTCAGCAGGAAATATTATTACAAGTTATGAGAATTCTCTGTAATCTTTCTCAATTCCGTTTTTTACGAACAATAATATGTCATCAACTTCGCCTTTTAGAATTTAAGTGGTATGTGTACTTGATTGAAATGTTACTTATAACATTTCAATCAAGTGCACTTCAATCAGTTGTACACTTCACTTCAATCAGTTTACTTCACTTCAATCAGGACATTTCAATCAGTTCTCAAGTACACTTCAATCTCAAGTTCAGAATGATTCAATCATTCTGAATGATGGAGATCTTTCCACAAAATTTTGAAGCGCTTAAATAATTAAATATCTGATCTAGAACTAAGAAAGGCAAGAACTTCTTTAAGGACACACTCTGCATTACGATTTCAAGTACACGATGATGGCAATCCAAATGTAATATATCACCGTTCAATTTTTGCTCTAAAAAATTTCATGCACAATTAATACGGTTGGTGTTGCAATTCGTTGTATCAAACATTATAGCTAGAACAGTTAAGGAATTCCGAGTAGCTGTTCAATATTAGGACCTGAAGCTATCACGGTAATCCTGTCGGCGTTCTTTTTCCACTTACATCTGGATGTAGATTTGTATCCCAGTGAATAACTACAAAATCTAAATTTAAGTTCATGAAATTTAATTTTACCTTTCGAAGATTTTCTTTTGCTCTCTAAAGGAATGTACGATTGATCACTAGGTCATTTGGATTTAAATTTACTTCATCTACATAGGCTGTAAATAAATGAACATCTTTATCCCTAATATGGCATTTGTCCAACAGTGATGAAAGGCGAGCAGATATCAATATTTGTCAAGCTTTTTTGCATTGTGGTACCCCAGCTGTAGAAAACAAAAGTTCAACAGGTTAGGATAGATACCCATTTCGGTTTCTAACTCTTGTGAATCGAAAGAATTTGATGATAATAAAGGACTATGTACTGAAATAGAAGAAAATTAATTCAAAGCATGGATTTCTACATTGTTCCGATCTGGATTTTTTTTTAAATTTATATTTTAGCAATGGAAAATACTGTATATTTTTATGTTAGGAGTAATCGAGGATTTTTCTAAATTTATATTTTAAAAATTCAAAAATCCATAAGCATTTAGGTATGTTTATAAGTAAAGAACAGCAAATTAAAATATAATTGCAATTACTTATACTTATAGCATTGAAACCTTGCGACTCTATTTGCCACACCTATTACACACACAGGGAATTTCGTAAATCAACACCCCCAAAGCCTGGAGGAGGCAATTTGTTGTTGTCAAAGATCGTTCATTAATGGCCTAGGCCATTCATGAATGGCCTATAGAATCCCTTCTGTCCATCTTGATGGAAAGAAACGTTCCCCTGCCGCTTGGTTGGAACAAGCGCAGAAGAGCGGTACGCTTGACCCAAGGCCATTGGTGTACATATTATTCTCTGTAACGTGTTAAATTTTACAGAATGAAAGTGAGAGAATGGTCGGTCTGGAAGTAGCAGCACCGATTGAGGTTCAAAATGATTTTAAATATAAAAAGTTAGAATATTTTTACATAAAAATGAGAAAATCCGCAATTTTTTCTTCGAACCACTCAAAAAAGGGGGCCCTAGTGGCACGTGTTAATATTCATGGATTGACTTAAAATTTTGCAAGGATCATTTATTTGTACAATGGAACAAATTGAGGGGGCGTCGCGTAAAATATCTGCAACTTCAAAAATAAGGACCACCCTAATATATATATATATATATATATATATATATATATATATATATATATAGATAGATAGATAGATAGATAGATAGATAGATAGATAGATAGATATATTAAATATTTTGTTATTATCATTAAAATTATATTTTTTCAAATGACTAATAAATGAATGAATAAGTAAATGATTTGTAAACGTATTAATGAAAAAATGAAACAAATTTACTTAGCCGCACATGCACATGACGAATTGTAATTAACATTTAAAATTAAAGCATGCCTAATAATAATTAAATTAATGGTGCACTAAACATCAATAGGTCTCAATTAGTATTTAAAACGTTAATAACAAGAACTTCATCATGTAAAAATTTATTTTATTTTATTTTATTTATTTTTTTTTTTGATGTACCATCAAGTATTCTACAAGCGTATTTTCACTTATTGAAAACCGAAAATAGCTATCATTAGATTATTCAAGCGTATTTTCACGCATGGAAATCAAAACTAGCCCTCCATAATTTAGTCAAGCGTAGTTTCACGCATTGACAATCAAAACTAGAGATCAAAAATTTAGTTAATCGTATTTCATGCATTGGAAATCGAAACTAGCCTTCAAAAACTTAGTCAAGCGCATTTTTACGCATCGGAAATCGAAACTAAACCTCAAAAATTTAGTTAAGTGTATTTTCACACACTGGGAACCAAAACTAGCCCTCAAAAACTTAGTGAAGCGTATTTTCAAACATTTTAAATTGAAACTAACCCGCAGAAATTTAGTCAAGCGTATTTTCATGCATCGGAAATCGAAACTAACCCGCAGAAATTTAGTGAAGCGTATTTTCACGCTTTGGAAATTGAAACTAGCCCTCAAAAATTTAGTTAAGCGTATTTTCTCGCATTGGAAATCGCTACTAGCTCTCAAAAATTCAGTCAAGCGTATTTTCATGCTTTGTATTTTAAATAAAATTAATCATAATGCGATGAGGAGAAAAACACTTGGAATTTTTTTTTAATATTGCATTTGACTCTTTTAATTTTTTTAATTTCAAAATGTCAAATTTTCTACGTTAAAAAAATATAAATAATAAACCCCATTTCATTCCCTGAAATTTCAAATCTCATCCTAGAAAAGTGGTTTTATGTTACTTACTTTTTTATTCATTTCTTTTTATATAACTGATTACTATTGCAGAGTTTCATACCTACTAAAAAAATAAACAAAATTCTAAGTTTAAGTAGTATTCACTATTGATTTCTATATTACAAACGACAACCAGTAAACAAAACATCAAAAATGGTTTGCTCTGATTGTTTGAAATGATACTACCAATAAATCAGGTTAAAAGTAGTACTACGTAAAATCTTGACTTTTTCTAATGCGGGTTTTTTTTTTTTTTTTTTTTCCCTTTGAATGTATTACCCAAGTACAATATCTCTCTGTAAAAAATGCGTCCGAGTTTTAATTTATTTCACTTTAATTTATTTTTGTTTGTCTTTTTAAAAATTAACTAGAAAAATACTCAGGAAGTTTTTTTCTGTGGAACTTTTAACAAATTTAAATAGCTCCCCCCTATGGGAATTAAGAAAATATTCACTAAAAAAAGTAAATTTAGTTCTCTTTTCAATGACATCTTCTCTTAAATATTTCAAAAAAGCTGTTTTTTGGCTTTTGAAATGCTTTGTTTATGCAGAAAAATGGTAAGTGAATGGTAGGTGCAATTTAGATGGGTTTCGTTTGACACAATGTCGATAGGTGAGTTTTATCGAGGATTTGAAGCAAATCATTAATTGTTCAGTAAGTTATCGCCCATTAGCCAGGGCTAAGGCAGAAGTACATGAACTACACCATTGCTTCGGTCACTCGTCTGTCTGGTCTGTACTAATTCTGTATTAGCGACCAGTTTGTTTGGCACTCTTGGCTTCTTTAAACGGTTTTCCACCTCCAGTTCAGTCACTCCTATGCCGGACTGATGAGTGCTAATAAGCACGAAACTGCAGTCCTCGTCTGGAATTGGCTGAACTGGCAGTGTTGTTCATGTAGTTCAAATAATTAATTGATTTGCGTTGCATTTCATAACCTGAAAAAAGGGACTTTTTTGAAATGACTATTGAGGCGAATTTGTGAGCGCACGCAAAAAAATATGAAGTTGTCATTTAAAATTGCCTAATAAACATTATTCTAAGTAGAAAATTGGTGAGCAAAAAGACCCCAAAATTCAGTTTTATGTTGTATTTGGTTAATTAAGAGAGGGAGGATCATGATCCCCCCCCCCTCTGGATCCGTCCTTGGGGAAAATAAACTTATTATGATACTTGTCATGAAGCAGCGGTTCCCAAACTTTATAGGCCACGGAACCATTAGTAATTATCTTTCACTTAAAGGAACCCCAACTTTTGTTGATGACTAAAAGAAGAAAAGATAACGATCTACTTCTTCTGCGTCGAAGAAAGTACTGATTATGTGAGAACTGATTATGTGATTTTGACAAATTGATACGTTATAAGGTGCGCTGTCACAGTTCACCAAAAACGTCGACAAAATATTTATCAGCCGGATGAAGAACATTGAAAATAGCTGAAAATATTGATGCCTTTTGCTCCTGCGGAAAAAACCTCATTTCATCTGGAATTTTATAGAACCTTTTAAACAATTTTGTTTTTGATAGCCAGAAGATTTCACATGGAAAAGTAGTGATTTGTGCTGCGTACCCATGTCTTCATAAATCTTGCTAAAGAGTCTTGACTGGAGAAAGCGAGATTTGGAAAAAGAACGAATTCTGATGTTTCATCAGGAACTTTCCTCAAGTCAGATGGTATTTACTTGATCAAGCTAGCATGACACCAGGGGCGGCAAATAGGGGGAGCAAGAGGGGGCGGTTGCACCCCCAAATATTTTGCGCAAAATATTAAGAAATCGGGAAATTCAGTTCACATAACAAAATCTGCAGACGATCTTTAGTAAAAGTTGATGAAATTCGAGACCTGTCCAGACACGAGCAACTGTTTTTCGCTATTAGGGTAATAACTTAGAAATTCATGAATCATTTTCAGAACTTCCAGAATAAAAAACAGATGGAGAATAAGTTTGTTTCAACTGAAGAAGAAATTTCCTCATATGGTTTATATGCCTCATACTTTTAAGTTCAGAGTTAAGATGATGCTTCTGCTTCTAATGTGAAAGGGCAGTGCACAGGTGTGACTGGCCCGATTTTTACGAGAAGTTTCTTGGTATTTTGAGTTCATTGTTGCGCTCATATTTTAAATATACGTTCAGTTAGTGAGTGAACATTGATTCCTCCTGTTAAGAGGCATATTTGAGCAGTTCAATGCATTGTATACTTTCATGGAAACTTCTTACAAAAGACACGCTATTTTTGAAAAAAATTCGTGCATCAACAAATACTTTTGTTGGGTTTACTTTTGTATTTCTTTAACTGAGAGGTACAAAATGGTATTCAAAAGTTAAAGCTAGAACTCTTGATTGAGCTCCTATTAAGAGTTTCTTATTAATTTGGAATTATTAGACCCATTTAAAAAAATATTTAAAAAAGTGACAAAAATTCACATGATGATGATGCAGGCTCAATATTTTGTATGAAATAGTAGATTCATTCAGTTTCTAATGAAATTAACACAAGATTTAGTGATAAATCTAAGTTCAATATTATATGTGCAGGTTATTGAACAAGATAAATAAAATATTTCAGTTACATGTAAAAGTTGTTGAACGAAGCAAAAAGAATTGTTTTGTGAAGAGCCAGTGTACTTCAATGATGAAAAGTGAAGACTACAGCACAAATTTTAAACTTACGTGGTTTTTTTTTTTAAAGATAAAATTTTTTAAAATGCATTTTCTAACATAACTTTGTAGCTTCAATTATTTTTCACCGATTCCAATCAACTCAGCTAACTGTGAAAGATCATTTTCGTGTCTCAGAAGGTTAGAGATTTTTTTTTTTTTTTTGGTGCATGATTGGACAAGCAAGACTTTTATCTTCAGCTCTACTGCCAAGAGCATGCCACTGAACATTGACGGAATATAGTACCAAGATTTCCTTTTTTTCTGGATTCCAAAAATCGAACATTAAAAATTTACTTTCGAAACGGCAGTATCAAGATCTTTTCTGTTACAGTTTACTATAAAATAAATTAAAAGCGTGGAAATTAAAATTTGAATTTCTTTAATGACCTTATTTAAAAAAAAATGTACTGGTATTTTATTCTATATTGAGAAAATTGATGTTTAAAAAAACTCAACCCCCCAAATGAAATGTTGAAATGCCGCCCCTGCATGACACTGTACAATGATGCAAAACACTGTGGTGGCTACTACTTCTTGAGCGACATTTTACATTCTTGATATTGATTTTTTCATTTTTATTGACACTAGTGGAAAATAAATTTATGAAACGGTTGTCACATGGCGGAACCCTTCATATACTTCGGCGGAACGCAAGGGTGCTTTTCCACACTTTAAGAAACGCTGCCATGAAGTATATGTTGATATCAAATGAGTAAATGTGTGCTGCCGAAAACGAAAAGTAATTTCTTTTCTTCTTGGAAGCAATGATTGACGACTACTGTTGGTTCATCAAGAGAGAATTTTCTGAACGAAAATACAATTCAATACAGGTACTAATGTACTTTGTTTAATACATGTGAAATGTTTTCAGCTATGTATAATGTATACCAATACACTACCGGTAAATTAAAGATGTTAGTGTATAATCTCTAGAACTGGTAAAGTAATAATTCACGAATACATATTCTGCATTCGAAAAACGAATAAAAACCAAGTAAACATTTTATCATTATTTTTATGTACCCATGCGCCTATCTGACCAAAATATTAGATTTATGTTAAAGAAATGAAGTAAAAAGGCAATTTTTGTTGTTTAGTGTTATCATTGCACGACCTTGCTGAAACACATAGTTCGTACAAAGAAAACGCCAACAGCAATTTTGATCGTTGTTTCCTAACTTTTAAATAAACAAAATATCTTTTATCAAATTCGGTAACCTTTTTGAACAGTGTGTTGTGTAAATAATGACCGTACATTTTGCAATGTTCCTTTTGTTTATATTATAGTAGAGAATGGGAAATAACATTATTTTGAAGTCTGGTTTCTACGGAAACATCACGAAAAGAAAGAAAGGAAAACTCGTTTTTAAATTCACAATGCGAATAAATTTCCAAAAATATTTTTGAGTGGATTAACTTTCATTGTTTAATTACTTTTAAGTTCAAGCTAACATTTACTCTAAATAGTTAGCGCATGCGCAGATTAAATACGACTAATCAATTGTTACGCACAGCAAAAGCACGCAAACTGCAACTGTGATTAGTCAAAAATATCAGTTGTTTTCGGAACTACGATTAAGAATATTACATTTTACCGGAGATAAGACCTGCACTATATGCAAAGAGACTTTAAATTTCAGAAAAAAATTCTAAAACTTTTCTAAAAGGATGACAAGAAAACTTCCCTTACTTTATAATGCGAAGACTTTATTTTTCGTTTTTAAGGTTGTATTTGGATCTAATTGACATATTGTAATTGATAGTTATAATTAAAAATAAACTTTGAGTCAAAAGAAAAAAGAGAAGTATTACACGGTGTGGAATTAATTAACAAAGTGTGATTGATAATTATAATTAAAAGTAGACTTTGAGTCAAAAGAATAAATAGAAACATTACGACACCGCTTTCTACACCACATACAGATGCAACAGAGCGGCTCGATGTATTACAAGATGAATCCTTTCTGATTTTTCTCAGCTCATTGGTATCTCTTCATATTAAAATGCGCATGCGGAGAAACGAAATGGCCAAACTCGTGGAAAATATTTCGAAAAGTTTTCAGATATCCTATCCAGAAAAAAAAGATTTACTTGAGCCGAAAGTTGTTAGTTATTACCACTTTTATTATTATAGCTAAAATTGTCATGGTAATAAGTGTGGCGTATGAAAATGCATCCGAAACATTATTCGACCAAATTTATATGATATCTTTAGTGATGGCAAACATTCAGGATTTGTTTATCGCATTTTTTTACAGTGTATTTTATGTCATTAAAATCTTGATGGAGAATTACTCTCATCATATCAAGAAACATATCGTGGAACGTACAGAAGAAGTGAATTTCAAAAATTTGCTGCTTGTGCATAATAAAATCACAGACGCTTTTTTGAAAGTTGGAAAGAAGTTAAACCTTTTAGTGTGCCTACTTATTATCCTGGTTCTGAATGAAACATTTTTAAAAGTGCATATTATTGTTTATGAACTTATGCCAGAATCGGGGAATCGGGCGACAAAGGATTGAATTTTGTTTTGGGTTTATATCGACCGATCGCTCTTCAGTATTCAATCACATCTGTGATAAAGGCAGCTGAAGAAGTTGAAACTGTAGTGAGCTACTTGCCGATCGACATGAACAACTCAGACAAGGTGTTGGTGTTACGCTTGTTTGATAAGGTGCACCCCAGACGATTCATGATTCATCTTTTTGGACATATCCCGTTAACGAAAGATTTTCTTTTATCTGCATTGGGAATTTTAGCTTCATATGGCATCACAATCGCTACGTTTAGTTATACTACATGTGGTGCAAATGGAACTGTTTTTTTGTGAGTTTTTTTAATACAAAAAATCTATTTCTATTACGATCATTTTAAAATTTTCAAGAAAAGAATAGCTAAGATGTGGCCGCAACAGAATTATCTGTTCAGGAGTAAAAGCAAGAAACATTCAACTTTTAGCTTTTTCTTGCTAAAAATATATTTTATTTCGACAGCCAGTTGTTGGACTGCTTAGAAAAACTGAGTTTTTCTGATGTGCTTTCAGGCCCGCCATTACGAAAGGTCAGGGGGGTTTCAAAAGATTAATGTTTTTACAGAAGATTGGCAGCGATAAAATTTCGCTAATTCGCATTGTTTAAGATAAAACATGGTAAGAGCCTCATTATGTGGGCAAAAACCCCCACCCATAACGGGATGAAAACTACGCTATGTGTTATTCCGATGCATTAAGCTTTATTATTGTAAGGTTTCATCAAAATCCATCCAGTAGTTTTTGCGTGAAAGAGTAACAAACATTCATACAGACAAATTTTCGCAAACATAATAGTAGGAAGATTACCATTAGAAATGTAAATTAATAAACATTTATTATTTACTTCCGTTTAAATGCTGTACAAGCAATTATTTTTGAACTTTTTACAAGCATTGCCAATTGCGAAAATTAAGCCTCGGAAAAAGCATTAAGCTTCGGAATGCTTTTAAATTTTCAATTCTATTCATATAAAATTCGCGAAATTTTCAGCTCGCGATGTCACCGATGTTTTCGCGAAAATCACTGCTAGCAAAATAAGTGCTTTTAATGTTCAATGGAAAAAGTTCTTGATGCTCTGACATTGATTTCGCACGTGTAGTTATGCTGTTCCTTGAAATAAATATTTTGGTTTCACTCTGTTTCTCAACAAAATACCTTTATATTATTTTGTATATAATTTTGAAGATAGATGGCAGCACCATCTATTAAACAAATTATAAAATGATTCGAAAGAGGAGCAGAAATTGATTTGATTGATTTAATGTGAAAAAATATCACAATCAGGAGCATCATTTCAAAATTTTCCCGAGCCCTTCCCCTTTCCCTCAAGAAAATCCCGAATTGACGGGACCAATGACGAAACATAAAATATACATTATATACTCCTAGCAGGGGTGCCCGGTTGCCTACCCCAGAAGAGCAAGGGAGCACCCCCTAAATTTAACATAAATATAATACCCCCCCCCCCCCCAAAGGCAAGAGTTCCCATCTCAAAAGAGAGAAAAATACCCCAAAAACACCTCCAAACCCTCTTAAAATTTCATCATCGCAGTCTGCGCCATTACCCCCCTCCTCCCCCCTAGATAGGTACCCCCTGCTCTTGTCTTAGACAATGGCAGAGCCGGACGATCCTCTTGGGAGGGGTGATTGAGCAATATAGGATGGGGAGAGGGGTGACTAATGAAAGTAAAATTTTAAGAAAAGTTTAAGAAATGAAGCATGATGTTGTGATCTTTTTTTTTTCTTTTTGATTTTTTTTTTAATAATATATATCGTTCAAAGAGTTTGAATGAAAGTTATAAGTGTTTCGAGTACCGCGCGCGTAAAGTGGACAACTTGAACCCATGAGAAAAAAGTGTTTAAAATCCGTTCTGTTCCTATATAACTCAATGTATAGATCGACTTTAACACTAGAAAGACGGAGGGGCCTGTGTGGCCCATCGCATAGTTTGTTGTTTAATAACTCAAATAATATCTAACGGAACTTAATGGAATTTTCTGACTTTTCATTATATGACACTATTTGAATGCTTGTTTAATCATTTAATCATTCGCCTCATGGTACTGTTAATCTTGATCCTTATACCTAGAAAGACGGGAGGGGCCACAGTGGCCTCTAAGAATTTTGACAATTAAAAAATTTATTTTCCTTTTTCCTAATTGTAGCATAAAAAAAATTCCATTCACTCTAGTTTAACCTGTAACTTCCTCTTTAAGCAGCCGATTGGCTATCCAAATGCTATAAACAGTACCGACTGCTTACCATCCTAACGGTGGCCATTGCTCTTAGAAAGGAAAACTAATTCAACCTTTTGCCCAGTATAGAGAGAAAAACTAAAAATAATTAAGTACTAAGTTTTTATTTAGTCATGAAAGAAGGTGTATCAGGCATGTGGACTCTCTCAGGAAGAATTTTTAAAAGAATTCACTCCAAAAGTGGGTAGGGGCCGCACTGGCCCCTTCAGTCTTTCTAGGTATACAGAAAATGTCAGTCGTTCTAGTGTTAAAAACTTTCTCCATGACAGGTAGCAGTACTAGGTAAAGGTTAAAGCAAAATCAAAGTTTCTGCTATTCCCGCCTGTTTCTGATAGAGGTTATGATTGCAAGTTGTCTAAACAGTTGGTTTTGTGTCTGCAAACTTTCACATCTAAGTTCATGGAGACATCTGGTATCATTAAGGTCAAGATAGTTTTATATTTGCATTCTGTTTCTTAGTAATAACAGTGTTTTAAGGTTATAGCTATAACTATATAATTAACACAGTAACTAATATAAGTTAGTAAAAGTGCACTGGTTATCTTAAAATGGGGTACTTGAACCCAGAGTTCAAACAGCCCTAAACCACATTTCATCACTAAATTATGTTAAGTAAGGTGTGTAATCGTTTAAAATAAACAGGTTAGTTACTATTTAAACCCGTTTTTTTTTTTTTTTTTTTTTTTTTTTTTTTTTTTTTATTTTTTTTGCAGATCTGGGGTTAAAAAGGGTCCGAAAAAGTAAAAGAGAGCTCCAGAACTCCTTGAAGTAGAAAATAATGAGGATTATTTGGAGGAAAAATTAAAATTGTGTCCAGATTCAACTAATTCCGGAGAAATGTCTTAGAGAGTGGCATCAGCCCATTTTAATTTAGGTATATCAACTCTATAAAGGAAATTTAAAGATTGTTCACAAAACAAGCCTGGGCATTCTGTTGTATTTAGTAGTTAGGAAGAGCAGGTATTAAATAATATCAGAGAAAAAAATCCACCAATTGAGGGGTTTTCATTTTTTCTAATGTTTAAAATGAGCATTTCATTTGGTTAGCTGTAGTTTGATTATGTTTCTATTTGAGAAATTATGTTTGTCTAAAAATATGTTTTATGTATACGTTAGTTTTATAATAATTTATATAAATAATTTGCAATTTATGTAAATAGTTTGCTGACTAGAATGTACGTTTTGAGTTTATTTTTAAAAATCATTGGTCTTTCTTGATACCCCAATCTGTTTTACAGCTTTTTCTAATGGGTTTGCTGAGTGGGACCAAGTAGCCCCAGCGCGGGGCTACTTGAACCCATTTGTTAAAAATAGAAAAAAAAATATAAAGAGTTAAAAAATGTTGTTTAAAAAAGGATTTAGGTGGTTGCAGAACGTCTGAAAAGGGGTAAAAACAAGGTTATCAGTTCACATTATGGATTTAACAAAACATTCAGTGTAAAACGCGCAAAAAGTGTGAAATTTCGGGTCCAAGTAGCTCCACCTTACAGTACTTTAGGTTACATTTTAAAAAAAATTTAAATCACGAAAAAAAATAATAAAACAGAGAACTACAAAAAAAAAAAAAAAAAAAGTACAGAAAAGAAACATTTTACAATATTAAAAATGGTAATAAAAAAATGTTTATCAAAGCTATGAACGTGAAATATACATAAACTCAACAAAAATATTATAATCACAAAGCGTCTGCTTTGAAAAAAAAAAAAAAAAACTGGCGTAAGTTGTCAAAACTGACCTTTTTTGAAACTAAAACAAGCATCTGTCAACTATGACATCTACAAAAAAAAAAGAAAGAAATAGGTGCGTTCCTTCAAATATTTTTTCTCAAGCTACAGCACTGTATACAAATATAGTACAGCTCTTTTTGTAGTCCGGACAGCTTTTCTGTCGGAGGCAATAGAGGTTTTAACGTCATACCAAACCAGTGCAATGCACTATATTCAATTAATGACATTTGTATTCCCATTTTGAGCTTTGTCCCCAAACAATAGTGCTCGAAATTTTAGTGAAGTTATAATAATGGTTAAAAACCCTGGGAGGCTATATGACTCCCGTGTAGAAACACTGCATTAGACAATAGCCCAGTTTTCTATTAATATACTCTACAATATTTCAATTGCGTTCTACTGCTTATCTATTTTGTTAAATTTTTGTTTACATTTACAAATCAAAATCGTACGGATTATCACATAAATTTCACCTAAAAAAAGAAGGAAAGAAAAAGAAATTCATGAATGAGTTTAAAATTGCTTGTTTAACAGCCATATTGTTGTTAGATGTAAAAGAACCATTTTAAGCCAATATATCGCGTAACATCACAGTTAAGATTCATATTTGTAAAAAAAAATCACAGAAAAAAAATTTCTTAATACTCAGAAAAGGTTTTGAAAATTTCATGAACAGCAGCCGTAGAATGTATTTAGAAACGTTTTTTTTTTTTTTTTTAATTACAGAAAGAGAAATCCAAAATAATCAAAAATGTTTTCGGAAACGACAGAAAGAGAGTTCCAAAATACTCAGAAACATTTTTGAAAATTTAAAAAGTGTTCCGAATTACTCGAAAGCATTTTTTAAAATTTCACAAAATGCTGCTGCCATATATATTCAGAAACGTTTTCGTTTTTTTTTTTTTTAATTTAGTGTATATACGCTCAGATAGACGTCACAAGAAAACTCGTGATAAATAATTGGATCGTAAAAATCGATATTTTTGCTGTTCATCGGTATTTAGGTACACATGCACGTGCGGCTAGGCTGAAAAAAAAAAAACACACTCAATAATTCATCAGGGGATGTGTAAAATGGAAATTTAAAGGAAAAAAAAAGGGTCAATGCAATAAAACCTGCAAAGTTGACCACCCTTGTAAGTTGACCACCTATCTAAGTTCACAGCTTTTTTCATGCACGGAACCAGCCCTTATCATATAAATCAACCTCTGTAAGTTGACCACCTGTTTAAGTTGACCACTAAAGCAGTGCACCGCAGGTGGTCAACTTACACTGGTTTCACTGTACCTCCTACAAGGAAGCAAAAAGCAACGCATCAATGATGATGAAACTTTTTACTATAAAAATGTTTTGATTTTCATTTAAAATAAGGCATGGTTTAATCCAATAGAGGAATTTATCGATGCATATCTAAGAAAGGCAAAATATTTTTAGCATCCCAGTTTTGAAATCAGTTAATTTCTAATGATCATCTTCTTCCTGCATTTCGATCATTTTGATAGCTCTGTTTTGCTGTCCCAACCGCATCTACGCTCGCAGTCTCTTTTGAAAGAGCGCCAACCTAAGTATAACCCAATCCCTTACGCAGACTTTAACAACTGCGGACAAATATAGCACCTACCGAAACCATCCCTTGGCTGTGTGTCTACCTAAATCTTCCGCTTGCCTCCAACCAAGCAATACAGCAGTAGCCACATTCAAACAACCGGCATAAACCGAAATTTTTTGTCTATTGCTCGGGTCGGATTTCTCCCCAACTCATCAGTTGATCTTCAAGAGTATTAGAGCTTTTGATTGACAAGGTCTTATGCAGAGATGTTGAGTGTGGATACTTCTTTCTCCTTGTGGACATAGAGGGAATTCAGGACTTTCTGAAAAGGGTTGCATACAGGTGAGCCTTTCTAGCTTTCAGCGATTTTGTATGATCGGGGCAACGTAACGTGGACACTTGCCAAGATTCCTTTTTCATTAAAATTCCTCTTAATTAAAATTTCTCTTAATTAAAATTCTCCTTCTCGACTATTGATTTGCGGTGCATTTTAGTGAGTTTCATAGATATATTTTCTACCTTTTCCTATAACTTATATGACGCATTTAAATATCAGTCATTTTGTATATGATCATGGGATCTGATAAACGTAACCTGGACATTTGCCAGGTTTCCACTTAATAAAAATTTCTCCTTGTTTAAATTTTCCTGAATTAAAATTCCTCTTTATTTAAATTCTTCCTTATTTGAATTCTTGTTATCAACTATTGATTGACGATAGATTTAAGTGAGATTAATAGCTATTTTTCCTCTTTTTTCCTGTTCATATGATGCATTAAAATGCTATTGATTTTGTATATAATCATGTTATCGGGGAAACGTAACACGGACACTTGCCGAAATTCCTCTTTATATATATTTCCTTTCATTAAAATTATTCTTAATTGCAGTTCTTCTTTATTTAAATTCCTCTTCTTTACTGTTGATTGACAATGTATTTTAGTGAGCATCATAGATCCTCCATCACCTCTTGATTTAATTTGCATTTAATGATGCATTTAAATGCCAGTGACTTCGTATATGATCATGCAATCAATGAAACGTAACAAGGACAATTTCTTTTGATTAAAATTATTCTTTATTGAAATTCTTCTTCTTTACTGTTGATTGGCGATGTATTTTAGTGAGCATCATAGATCTTCCACCTCTTCTTCATTCAATTTGCATGATGCATTTAAATGCCAGTGATATCGTATATGATCATGCGATCAAGGAAACGTAACAAGAACAATTTCTTCTGATTACAATTCTTCTTTACTGTTGATTGGCGATGTATTTTAGTGAGCATCATAGATCCTCCACCTCTTCTTGATTCAATTTGCATGATGCATTTAAATGCCAGTGATCTCGTATATGATCATGCGATCAAGGAAACGTAACAAGGACTATTTCGTTTACTTAAAATTCTTCTTTATTAAAATTCTTCTTCTTTATTGTTGACTGACGATGTATTTTAGTGAGCATCATAGATCTTGCACCTCTTCTTGATTTAATTTGCATGATGCATTTAAATGCCAGTGATATCGTATATGATCATGCGATCAAGGAAACGTAACAAGGACAATTTCTTTTTATCAAAATTCTTCTTTATTAAAATTTTTCTTTTTAACTATTGGTTGTTCATATATTGTAGTGAGCCTCATAGATGTTTTTGCTTTTTATATCAGTTTATATTATGCACTTATATACCTCTGATTTTGTGTATGATCATGAGCGTTGATAAATATAATATCGCAGTAGTTTTTGCTGATAAACTGAATTTCTGCTTTATCTTCCCATTGCATTGTCATGTTTATAAGAAATTTAAAAAAAAAAGTCATTATGATGTCTGCTGTCAAATTTCTGCTCTTTATGTTTTGTATTTTCCATGAAGTTGATCTGATTGCTTTCCTTTTCTGTTGACATTTTTGCGTGTACTTTCATATCTGTGCATAAATATAATGAAAATCTGTTTTTTTTTTCTGTTGCACTGAAGCATTGCATTCTCTATTAATACGTATGTGGAGAAATTAAAGCTGTAATGATTTCACAGCTTGAGCTTTCATAACTGGTAACGATAATGTGCTAATCTCTACTGCTTTTAACAGCCTCCACTGGTTTTATTTGTAGTTTAGTTTTCACTGGTCTATTGTTTTCCCTTTTTTTCTCTCTCTTCAGTTATCTCTGTCTTTTGAACACACCTTAATATTTCAGTTTGAACTGAGCCAATTTTCCTTTTTTTTTATTCACCTTTTTTATGATTTTATTTGTAAGGTTTTTTTTTATTTTTTTAATCGCAACTTAAAATGCATTAAGGCATTTTGCTTTAAGAAAAATGTTGTTTTTTATTTCTAATGAGTGTTTATTTTCATATTTTTAACAACAGATAAAACTTCTGGCAGCAGTTTCATATAGGAGAATGTGAAGCAAAGTGAAATAACAAATTATATTAGTTTTCAGCGCCATCATTGTGGTAATAGTTAAACTGCATTATTGAACATGTAGTTGATTCTAGGGGAAAAGAAAAGATAACTCCTAAGATCAAGTTATTATAGTAATACATGTTATTTTCAAAATTTCATGCTCGTATTAAAAATAATTTTTGTTGTTATAAAATGATCAAGTTTTGTTATTAATATTTTTAATGCTAATTTAGATCTACTGATATTTAGTACAGTATTTGTTTATTTGCTGTCAAGTATGCTTTCATTTTCAAAGTGCAGTACAATTTATCATATGCATAAGGGTCTAAGTGAATGGAGCAAATGAAATATTTTTTTTTTCATTTAGTTATTCATTTATTTATCAGCCCATTTGCATACCCATTCATTAATTTATTCAATTGCATTCTTTCCTTTATTCATTCACTTATTTATTTCCGCTTTCACTTATTTTCTATTTGTTTCACTATTTCATTCCCCGTTCTATTTATCCATGTATTAATTAATTTATTAACTTGTTTATTGTTTTATTATTCATTATTTATTCGTTCATTCATTTGAAGATAAACATTTTTAACAATCAAATAGAAATTATTTCCTTAGAAAAACATTTAATTACCACTTCGCCAATTTTCCTGTTTCATTTGAAAGCAGAAATTTGAAAAAATAGTATTTTAATGCAGGTTTAAAAAAAAAAAAACATCGCTTTTTTAATATACGCAGTGTAATTTTCAAAACAAATCTCCAATTTGGTCGTTTTGAAAAATGTAAATTAGCATGTCTATTTCACTTTGATCCAGATTCTCCCACATCTGATAAATAACATGATATGCGTTTTCGGTTATTCTCACTGTTTTTCATTCTCTGTATGAATGGTTAAAGAAACAGATGTTCCTCCCTACGCGCAAAGCAAAGTAAGTTATAAAAACATAAAAGTGTATAATTGAGAGTGAAACGTCATCAATTTTAAAGGTGCTTTACAGTGAAATAAAATTAAACTTCATTGTCATATCAAGTAATATTAAATAATTGGAAAACTGATTAAATGTGTAGGAGGGGCATTAAAACGCATATTTAAGAAAGAATAGTGCTGCAACACTTGTTAAGAGTTACAAGAAAAGTTTTATTTAGATCCAGGGAATGAAAGTAAAAAAATACTTATGGCGGACAAAAAACTTGTAAATTACAACGTTGTTAATTTGGGAGTGTGCAATTAGTGCAATTGAGAGGTTTTTTTTTTAAAATAAATTTTAGGTTATAACGATCATTTACTGTTAACATTCGAAGAAATTACCGCTGGACGTTTCTAAGACTTTATTCGGGACTCTGGCGACATATCGTAAATTTTGTCGCCATATTTGGAGAGATGTTGATACACAAATTGCAAAATACCAATTCTTCGCCACCAAAGAAGATCAGCTGCTTGGCGAGCGCAACGAGCAGGAAACGCAGGCCCCTGGCCCGAAGTTTTAACAAACTCCGTAGTCAAATGCGAGGATGAGCTATTGCCCATAGACTAATAATAAGAGTAGACCGAGCTTTCTCATTCTTGCTGATAAGGAAAATTGGTTCATAGATGTATCATGTGACTAGTGGAAGAGCTTGGCGAAGACTTTGGCAGCATGGTTGCTAGATGGCAGCATTATCTATAGTTTGGCACTCGACATGTATTTTAAGACAATGTGTTTTCATTAAAAAAAACTTCCAGGTGCAGAGATTGTTCTGTTTTTCTTTTAGTTATGCATTATTTTGACATTAGTAATAGTTTTTGATCAGTTTTCGGTAACTTTTATTTCATTTGGAGCTGTCAGCGTTGGCGTGAACGAAATGGCGTAAACGTTTTGCGTTAACGCAATAATGTACTAATCGGTATCTTAAATTGAAACTGTAGGTAAAAATCTTACCGTTTGCTGATTCTTCTTGGTCGCTTGCATCTTTTATTGCTTAGAGAGTTATTGAAATTGAATAAAGAAAATGCACAATGCTATCTAAACGAAACACTCACTATATTAACAAAATATTTACAACTTAGAATAACAAATTTACAAATCGGACTCTATAAAAGATCATTTTTCCGTGTTCCATCAATTCTATTTATTTTATTTCGCGCTGGCGTTGATCGTCTGCTGCGATTAACGCCCGCTGTTGCTAGGATATCCACCAGTCACATGGTTTGGTTTATGAGCAGCAAAAGGGTTGCCATAGCTCGGTCTACTCTTATTATTAGTCTATGCTATTGCCACGCTGGCCATTTAATAAAACACAAAGCCTTTCTTATGTTCAGGTACACCCTGAAAATAAATTTTTGGGAGGACGGAAATTCTCAACTTGCCGAATGGAATTCCAAATTTCTCCGAATGATAAAACACGGGCATGCATAAATAAGTACTTCTAATGAGAAGGGGCTTTCGGACGTTTATAAAACTCCAATGTTGGATCTTATGTCTCCTAATTTTCCGAATCTTCAAAAATTTCCCGGATAAGGAATTTTTTTGGGAGGTCACAGTGACCTCCCGTCGGTGCACCCCTAGTTATGTTGTTGTTTCTTTCACATTTTAGTGCACAGGTTTTTATTGATTTCTTAATGTAAACTCTATCTGCATAAGATTCTCGTGTGCAGAAGGAGGTACAAATAAGTAGGGGTTAGTATAATGCATAAGCAGTTTAAAATTTCATAATTCAATTTGTCAATGACTAAATGCAATTATTTGTCGATTTGATTTTGTACTGAATCGGCCATCTTCTAATTACATTTTTCCTTTCAAGCGTAAAAGATTCCTTTAAAAAGAACCGGAAGGGTTAGAAAGAATTGGAATCTGATTCAGTTTAAAACATTATTTCATCCTTTTACAAAAACGAAAGTATTGTATTGGCGAAAAAATTTTCACTCAAAAATCGACCTTAATTTCCATTTTACTCACTCCCGAATGAATGTTGAGTTTTTGTTTTTTTTCGATTCAACGACACGTGGATAAGTGCCCAAGAACGTATAGACACGCGAAACAGCCATTTTTACGATTCCCGAGTTAATTACAACGAGTTTTCTCTTGACGTCTGTATATACGTATGTATGTATGTCCGTATGTGCGTATGTATGTCGCATAACTCAAGAACGGTATGTCCTAGAAAGTTGAAATTTAATACGTAGACTCCTAGTGGGGTCTAGTTATGCACCTTCCCTTTTGGTTGCATTCGGGCGTTTGTAAAGGGGTCTTTCACCCCTTTTGGGGAGGAAACCATTGTTACTTTCGATGTAAATTCAAGTGGTGTTATAATTTTAGGGACACTTGGCGATATACCGCCAGTCTTTTGATCGCCAAGTTTTGTCGCCTACTTGGCGACAAATTTGGCGATTTTTTATTTTTATTTATTTATTCATTTATTTATTTATTTTTTGAATCTGGTTTCACTTTGGCCACTGTTGGTGATATTTAGAGACTAAACTATTGAATCCCATTAAAATTGCCAGTAATGGGGAAATGACATTAAATTGGAGTAAAAGGAAGTCATGTGATGCACACATCAGCTCGTTTACTTATTACTGTAACAAGGTTTTAGAGCACAGAACACGCAATCACGCCACATATTGTTCTTCCTAATTTAGTAGCTGCAGCTACTAACTTGTCTCTAAATCAAGCTGAAAAAGTTTCCTTTGTGACGTATGGTTCAACTGGACATCATCCATTAATCAAAATATCATTATTTCTCCTGTAAGAACACAAAGCAAAAATTCAAGACATTATCAAGGTTCTGAGACAAGATATCATGGTCCAAACACTTAATTTAACAATCCTCATGTCATTGAAGTTGTGTTATTTTTCTGAAGCAGGAAACAACATTGCCAAATCGCTTGGCATAGGCTTCAGGGGAGATGCCAAGAAACTCGAATAATTGCTCACTCTCCCATCAGATCGTTTGTCTTTCAATTTTGATATTAGTTGCGAAACATTTTACATAAATCTTGCGAAACTGAAAAATATTTATGTAGAGTAAGAAGGGAAGTGACGGTTTGTTTCGTTAATTTATCTAAGTAAAAGTAAGAGCTCTTGAAAAGTTTTGATTTCACGAACAGTGTTTGTGTACACGTGCTTTGGAATTGAGTGACTAGTAAGAATTCGAATAATAATTTCTTTTTTTTTTTTTTTTTTTTGAGCAATCACGATTGCTTATTTTTCTCATTTGACTGTTTTGAATTCCTATTTTATTTTCCCGCCAGAACCCTCTGCCAGCACCACCGTCGGGTCGACCGGCCTCACGATGCTGCTCCTCTTGCAAAAAAAGTCTCCAGGTTGCGTCCATATCCTACACACACACGCTTACACACACACGCATACACACACTCATGCCTGCGCACAGACAAAACACATACTCCTACACACACACACACACACACACACACACACATACACATACACACACTCATGCCTGCACACAGACACACACACACATTCCTACACACACACACACACATACACATAGACACACTCATGCCTGCACACAGACACAAACACATATGCCTACATACACACGAAAGCTTACACACACAGCACTGCATACACAACACGCACACACATGCATACATACACACAGACGCACCCACACACATACGCCTACACAAACACACACGCACATTCATACACACACACGCTCGTGATTGCGAAAAACATAATTTGAATTCAAGATGCCAAAAATTGAAATTAATATAGTTTATATTTTTTTTCACTTATTTTAATACTAGGCTTGTCCTTTAGGAGATTTGAGGGAGGAAGGGGGGGGGGGGGTCAATTGTCCACAACCATGAATTTTGAAAACAATGTTGTTATGCCTTTCTGCGAGTATTTTGCTGTTTTTACTTTTTTTTCCTTGTCTAATGTTTTGAATGTATATTATTTGCCCCTCTCCGAAGAACTATTGGAAATGATGGCATGGGAACAAATCTTTTTATTTCTACCAAACTTAATTTCTTTGTTATACGATAACCATTGAAATAACTTTAATATTTCATTATTTTAAATGAATTTTGAAATTGAAATTTTTATGAATGTATAGAAGGACATACTATATGCAAATAGAAAAAGTTTCCAAGTTAAACCTAGTTTTAAATGAATATTTCTTAGGGCCGACTATAACTAACAAATCCAACGTTATTTGAAAAAAAAATCCAATAACACGTACTCCCTTATTTCGGAATTACTGTAAATCGTCATTGTAAGAAATGAAACAACGTAAGAAAAATAAAAAATAAAAAATAATTTGAATTTTGACATCTTGAATTCAAATTATGTTTTTCGCAATCACGAGTTTGTGTATGTAGGCGTGTATGTTTGTGTGTGGGGGTATGTATGTTTGTGTGTGTGTGTAGGGGTATGTGAGTGTAGACATGTGTGTTTGTGTCTGTGTGCAGGCATGTGGGTAGTTGTGTGTGTGTGTTTTTGTGTGTGTATGTGTATGTTTTTGTGTGTGTATGTGTATGTTTTTGTGTGTGTATGTTTATGTTTTTGTGTGTGTATGTGTAGGTAGGTGTCTGTATGTATGCGTGTGTGTATGTGTTTGTGTGTGTGTATGTTTTTGTTTATTTGTGTAGGTGTATGTGTGTGTAGTTGTGTATGTATGCGCGTGTGTGCAGGACATGGATGCAACCTGGAGACGACTTTCGCTATAGGAGCAGCATCGTGAGGAGTCGGTCGATGGTGATTGTGCGGAGGGTGGCGGTGGGAAAATAAAATGATAGCACGCCATAAACAGTCAAATGAAAGCAATAAGCAATCGTGATTGCTCAATAAGACCATTTAAATTTTTTTAAGCTCCGTAAACAATTATATACGCAATTTTTATTCCTAATTTACTTAATAACATTACTACTATTTTAAAATTAGTTTAACTTTGTTGTTTTTCATCGTAGACATTATTATCTGAAAAATAAAAAAATAACATGAAATTGACATTTAACTCTTGTGTTCAAACATTTCAAAATTGATTCAGTTTCAAATACTTTAATAAAGGAAATTTGTTGCAATGGGGTTGTTTCCTTCAGTCAAAAGTACTACTTTTAGTCACTGAAATTTGTAGAATAAGCATTTAAAATAACATGGAGCAGGAAAAAACTTTTATTTTTCCAACATTTATTTTTTACTTAACTTTTTTAAATGTCTGATTTTAGAAATAAGGCATAGTCTTTATGACATCACAAATGATGAACTTTGGCGCGCTACTCCATTGCCGCACTAAATGTTTACGCATTGCTGTGAATCGCGTTGCTAGGTTATGATAACTGCAATGTGCGCTAATAGCATCAGTGAATGGCATTTCATCACTTGTGATGTCACGTGCAAAGCGTAAAAAATGAATTTCAATCTGCGCAACAATTAAAATAATTGTTAAAAAATATTAAACTTTGTCGAATTATTTAAAAATGGTTAAATTCTATGTTTGTAAGCATGCTCTTTCAGAAAAATAATACGTTTAAAATTTCGCAAACAACCCCATTGTTAAATGTTTGTAAAAGATGATGGTAATTGTTTTGAAGCAGTTATTGTTTGATGATGTTGAAAAAGTATTTAGTCGAATTAATTTTCAAAATTCAGGTTTAAAATCCTTCAATTTTCTTCGGTCTCAACTGATATGATGCCTATTTAAAGATATTCATGTTTGAAGTTGAACGCTATTGATTAATGTTCTTTCTAAAATTAAAGTTGTTATTTGGAAAGTTTTTGCAAGCTATATTTAAAAATTGAAAATAACATTTGATTTTCTTTTTCTCTAGTAACCATAAATTGAACTTGCATTGTACGTGCGGATTTTATTATGCTCCGAGTTTTTTCCTTGTCGAATAGAAGAATAGATTATTTAAATCCTTGGTTTTTTAAAATCTTTTCAACATTTTCGATAAAAAGAGAGAGCATCTTAAAACTATTTGCTATCTAGGATTGGTGTTAATTGACAGGTCCGACTGTTCGAATTTTCCCAGGGGGGGGGGGCAAAAGGTATATGCTGAATGTAAATTCTACCAAAAACTGCAGAACCAACGCCCACTTACAAGCAATACATTAATTTTCAAAACCTGGGGGTATACCCTCCCCCCCCCCTAACGTGTACCTGTTTAATGTGCAGATTGTTTAAAGGCATGTATAAACATTGTGTGTGGGGGGGTATGTGTATGTGTGTGTAGGCATATGTGTTTGTGTCTGTGTGCAGGCATGAATGTGTGGGTAGTTGTGTGTATGTGTAGGTGTCTGTATGTATGCGTGTGTGTATATGTAGGTGTCTGTATGTATGCGTGTGTGTATGTGTATGTGTTTGTGTGTGTGTATGTGTGTATGTGTAGTTGCGTATGTATGCGCGTGTATGTAGGACATGGGTGCAACCTGGAGACGGTTTTCGCTATAGGAGCAGCATCGTGAAGAGCCGGTCGACGGTGATGGTGCGGAGGGTGGCGGTGGGAAAATAAAATGATAGGACGCCAAAAACAATCAAGTAAAAGCAATAAGCAATCGTGATTGCTCAAAAGAAAAACTTGCGTAGATCCGCAACTGTTTTCCCAAAGTTAAAAACAAATTGTGCATATCAATAAAAATATTTTTACGGTCATGTACCATGTACCAAATGCTACAGCTTTTAATGACCTTATGGTTGTTTGAAAATGAAACTCCGCGTAGGTGTTCATTCTATTATTCGGTCGGTGGTTCTATACGTGTCACTCAATTGTTCATGTGTTTTCTCAACTGTTCATGCGTTCAAATGTTTTCAACTATTAAACCATTTCTTCCTTCAAATCATTTTAATTGTATACTTAAATTGCGAAATAAAAATATTAGAGGTCAAAAATACACAATTTTTACATCGTTTGGCTAGTAAACTGTAGTTTAGAGATGGTTTATCGTTTTGAATGAGTGAGCGATGAGAGTTCTGTGGCAACCAGTATTGTAATTGGAAAACAATATTTGATGGAACTCACTTTGGGGTTTGGGAGGAATCGACGAAAAAAAAGTGGTTTGAAAGCAATTTACATTACAATTGCATTGTTTTTACAATAAAAAAATAATTGGGGGACAGAATGCCCCCACGTTCTCTCCCACTAGAACACTGGCTGTAACAGCAGCAATATTTATTAGCGACAACAGTATGACGAAGCAGTTATAGGTTACAGTATTAAATAAATTACTTTTAAATGAAAAAAAACCGCCTACAAAAAATACCCAGGAACTAAAAAGCAAAAAATAACTGTGATTACACTTACATTCTATTTCCTACCCAAACATAGAAATGAAATTTATTTTACAATTCCTGTACAAAAATCAACTAAACTAAACACCGAATTATAAAATAAACACTGATTTAAATTACTATACGATGAATTATTTTAAATACCTAACTAATTATATACGATCTCTTATTTTTTAATAACCTTTTGAAGTCGGGGCCTCCTATAAACAACTACATAACGTAACTGACAACCTACCGAATCCTGACTTAAACACTAATTTAACTATACGCGAAATTAGACTTTGAAACTAAACCTACTCAGTTACGTTAGGTAGTATTTTATATGAGTCCCTGACTTCAAAAGGTTATTAAAAATTAAGAGATCGTATATAATTAGTTATGTGTTTAAAATATTCATCGTATAGTAATTTAATCAGTGTTTATTTTATAATTCGGTGTTTAGTTTAGTTGATTTTTGTACTGGAATTGTAAAATAAATTTCATTTCTATGTTTGGGTACGAAATAGAATGTTCGTGTAATCAGTTCCTGGGTATTTTTTGAAGGCGGTTTTTTTTAATTTAAAAGTAATTTATTTTTTTGATTTTAGTGGTGTAAATAACACGGCGAGAGTTTTAAGACTTCCAACGACTGTGAAGAAAGGCTTTTTCAAATGCGTAACTATGTACAAAAAAAAATTGTCTTCATCATTTGTTCAACTTTATCAAAGTTAGCTTTCCGAAAGAAAATGCACGAGTCACTAAAAAAAAAACGAAATCGCTTCAAGTTTAAATTTGTAAAATTGTAAATTTTAGAAATGTAATATTGTAAAGTGTAATTTATGTTTCGCAGTTAGTGTCATGTAACTCGTGATAAAAGTCGCATGTTTCTTCACATGGCTCCACTATAGATGAAGATTAAAAATTCCACTAGAATGAATTTTATGTTTGCTTCTGAGAATCCTTAATTCAAAGTTTTCATTATCATTATACTCTTAATAATATATAGTTTTAGTACTTTCTTTGACTATAGGTAAAGAAAGTATAAACCTTTGTTTTATGGCCTTTGATTATCAATGGGTTTTATATTTAATCGTTTGTGAGGGAAATTGCATGAAATTTATTGTTTTACCCTTAACTTTTCCCTTAAGAACAAATAGGGTAAATCAAAGATTTGGAACCTAAGTTAAACCACCCCTAAAACAAACCACCACTAAACAAAAAAAAAGCATAAAAACCGGTTCACTAAGTGAGACGATATACAAAGTTAATAAAGTACAAATCGATTTAAATGTGAGTATGATATTTGAAGAGTTCCTTCAATTTCATCAAACTTGAACTTGATTAACATTAAACCGCCGAGGAACTATGCAGTTTCAAACAAAAAAAGAGTTTTCCTTGTCGATACTGGCAGGGGCGTGCACAGAAATTTTGGAGCCCATCACAAATGATTTTTCCGGGCCCCTCTCCATATTGTTTACCCCTATATTTCACCGTTAGTTACAAAAATATTAGGCCCCCTCCAGGCTCGGGCCCGGGCCAACAGGTGTCCCTCCCCCCTCCCTGTGCACGCCCCTGGATATATAGAGAATATGCTTTGAGATATCTTCCATAGAGACAGTTTTTGCACACAATCGTCAACGAAAAAGGGGGAGGGGTTGCTTAGCAGGATCCCTTAATCACTTGAGAGCGTTCAAGTAAGCAAAGGTCTTACTATCTTTAAAAAAACAATTCAAGTAACTCAACTAATACATTTAAACGAATTGTTGTAGATCAGCGGCACAGAGTCCCTTCATTTTAACTTATATTGCCAACCCTCATGCGGTAAAAGACTGTAATGAAGAACCTTTCCACACAGAAAGTAAATTCAGGCTGCGCTGGTGGCATGGATCCATAACGGTAATCTTTGAGGAAAAATATGAAATGATTTAAACCTGGGATTTCTTGATAATAAAAGATAAGAAGAGAGTGGAAAGATAAGTCGTAGCATACTTCTTTGTTACTGTCGTCTAATTTTGCTGAATATGGAGATAACAAGTGACTTTAAACGATACCTTAGGGGTGGCATAAAAGCAATCAAATAGGTAACACTAGTTAACAACGCACTTTGTTGCATCGAAAAAGGGTTCCTTGAAACTCTGAAACGCCTGTCTACAATCTTTTTGCTAATTTGTTCTTGATAGACGATGTTGACTATAGTTACTTTGTTTCATAAAGCTATATATTTATTTGATGAAGTAGGAAGTTTAAAATTATGTTGGAGAAACAGCTAAGTTATAGGAGATTGCATTTGGAAAGTTGTCTTCATAAGCTTACTTACATTTAAAAAAATATTTTTAAACTTCAGCTTTATTTATTCACACAAGTTCATAGATATGTTTTTTTTTTTTTTTTTTGAGCTATCACGATTGCTTATTGTTCTTACTTGACTGTTTTTTGATGTCCTTTGATTTCATTTTCTCACCGCCACCCTCTGCAGCATCACCGTCGACCGGATCCTCCCGATGCTGCTCCTATAGCGAAAGCCGTCTCCAGGTTGCACCCATGTCCTACCCACACGCACATACATGCACAACTACACACACACAAGCACACATACACACACATACACCTACATACACATACACATACACACATGCATACATACAGACACCTACGCATACACACACAAAAACATACACACAACCCATACATTCATGCCTGCACACAGACACAAACACATATGCCTACACACACATACACATATCCCCCCCCCACAGACACATACACATACCCCCTACACACAAACACACATACCCCCTTACACAAATACACATGCCTAAACACACATACACATACCCCCTACACACAAACACATATACCCCCACACACAAACACACACGCCTACATACACACACTCGTGATTGCGAAAAACATAGTTTAAATTCAAAATGTCAAAATTCAAATTATTTTTTTTTTTTTTTAAGAAATGACCACGTGTACCGATCAGGTATCGAACCCGTTGCTCTCCGCGTGTAAATTGTTAAATTTAACTTCCTTTATCTCAAAAATGTTTCTTTCTCATTTCTTTTTGAACTTTAGCTTCAAAAATAGCAAAAATGCAAGAAACGTGCAAAACCTATTTTTTCCCCATACATAGTAGGTGCCAAACTAACGATATTATTAAGATAAATAAATACCTTTGTGCTCAACAGTAAAGTAAGAAAAACAACGTTAAAAATAGCACACATTTGCCAATTACAGCAGACACGTGTTTCGGCGTTACAGGGAACGCCTTTTTCAATGCAAACTTTTGTCGGATGTCTTTTCATCCATAAGCTCATTACTTTTTGCATTGAAAAAGGCGTTCCCTGTAACGCCGAAACACGTGTCTGCTGTAATTGGCAAATTTGTGCTATTTTTAACGTTGTTTTTCTTACTTTACTTACTTTAACGATATTATTTTTTAACCACCTGAATCACTAACTGATAATTCTCTCGAGGATTCATATCGTCAACCTTTCAGGAACTACTTTGTATCAAGAAAAAGGAACAAGAGGAAGTCTTAAAAGTTCGAGGACCGAGACAAACGCCCTCCATCTCAGTATCGGTTTCATTTCCCCGCTGCCATTATTAAACAGACCCTGAGATGTCATTGAACGAAACTATTTTTAGTTAGGACAACAGACAGTTCTGTTCCGCCCCCTTCCGACACTTTCCGTTCTTTTGTGGTTCGTGTTTGTGTGATGGAAGACAAGAAAGAAGCAAATTAAATTTTTTATCAATTCCAAAATATAATATGTTTTCATAGGTCTGTCAAAGTATAATAGCCACATATTTTTACCTACTTTTGCAAAAAAGGAAGTATTGTATTCGCGAAAAAAATTTTAATCAAAATTCGGCCTTAATTTCCATTTTTCTCACCCCCGAATTAATGTTGCGTTTTTCTTCAACCCGACCACACGCAGATAAGTGTCTGAGAACGTATAGACACCCGACATATCCATTTTTGACATTCCCAGAGTTAATTACAACGACTTTTCTCGTGACGTCCGTATGTACGTATGTATGTATGTGCGGATGTATGTCGCGTAACTCAAGAACGGTATGTCCTAGAAAGTTGAAATTCGGTACGTAGACTTCTAGTGGGGTCTAGTTGTGCACCTTTCCGGACAGCTGTGTTCCGACTCTTGCGATATTTTTCGTTTTTTGTAGTCCATGTTTATGTGATGGACGACAAGAAGTACTGTTTAACCATGGATTGCATGTAATTTGGCAATCTGCCAAGTAAAGATGATTCCATCTGAATGACTCTAGTAGGGGAGAAATGAGAACAACGATGGGATTTTGATGCACGCGGTTTATAATGTCATTAGTGCCTTATTCATTTTTATTGCATTCTCAAAAATAAAACAAGGGGAAACAAAAATAGTTACCATGGAAACAACAAAAAGAAAATAAAATATTTTCATTTCGTTCAGGAACGTAAAAGCAAAATGGTAAGCTCAAAACTTTGTTGTGAATGAATAAATCAATTAATTTTTGCTGCGAGAATATAGATCAAATTTACTTTAGATTAAAAAAATGCTGCTGCGAACAAAATTTTCATTTTTACAAAACAAAGGCTAAAAAATAGAGAGACAAAAGTGCACATCTGAAACGAACCAACTAAAATCCCTACAAACTAATAGATACGTTCATTTCCGCCAATAAACCGGATATTACCCTTTCCATGTAATCGACAGTCAGACAGTATGCAAATTATTTTTATTATTTTTAATTAAACTTAATATTTTTGAAGCACGTTTGGGGACAACAGTAAATATATCTCTTCAAGGAGCACAATGTATACTTGTTTATATTTCGCTTTCCCAGACTCGTAATTTAATCTTGAAATAAGTTGCTATGGAATTCATCTTCCCATCTGCTTGCAACTAATCCATCACTAATTTTATGACACCCTTTTTCGTTATGTCCAAGTTTGTACAATGAAAAACAAGAAATAAATAATTTGTTTTTTGTTTCTAATAATTTCAAGACTTGCTATTTTCTTCAAGTTCATCAAAAAGGGAACCGCGATATCTTTTTCAGTCAAAGATGTGCATAGTGCGCACGTTTATATTTGTGTTTTCAGACTCGTAATTTAGACCTGATATAAGTTGCTATGAAATTCTACAAATTAATTGTTCGCAGCTAATCCGTCACACTAACTTTCCAACATCCCTTTTCGATCTTTTATAGTCCTTGTCTGTTTAATGGCGGAGATATCTTCTGTACAGTAACAACTCTCTAGTATTATGTTATATTGTACGTTGTTATGTTACATTGCTAGTATTATGTTTCATTGTATTATTGTAAAGCTTTTATGTGATGCTTTTGTCTACTTTATTACATATATTGAGGTTAAATTGCCGGAATTTTTGTCAATAGCAAATCAAAATTGTAACATAATAATGTAATTTTTTATATATTTAAATAAAGTTCCTCAGAGACCCACTTGCTCAGATTTGTATGAGTATTTGAAACCAATAAACCGAGCAATTGGTAGGTGCGGGTGGTCTCTGAAGGTGTCAAATGGCAAATGTATAATGGCAGACCAGAAATAAGTAACTTTTTATTTTATTTTTAATAATTTCAAGAGCTACTTTTTTTTTAAATTTACGAAAAGATAACAGAAATATCTTTCAGTTACAGAGCGAACATGTTTATCTTTTCTGTTAGCAGACTCGTAATTAAATCCTGAAATAAGTTGAGAACTATATTTGTTCTGTGTATTTTTGCTTTAATGACGTTGGTTTTCTCCAGATACTGAAATAAGTTGTTAAGAATCTTACTTCCCATCTGTTGGCTCCTAGTCCATCACTCTAAATTTCCGACACTTTTCGTTCTTTGTTGTGCTGAATAAAAAGAAATGATTAAATCAAATATTTTAATAATTACTGAAGATAATACCATATAGTACGTCAAAAGGGAACAGCAATATATTTTTCAGTTAAAGATGCACAGAGTTTACTTGTTTATATTTTGTGTTGCCAGTCGTGTAATTACTATCTTGAAATAAGTTGTTATGGAATTCAACTTCCCGTTCTGCTGGCAGCTAAACCATCACACAGAGCTATGGCTTTCCATCGAAGTAGTATTTACATTTTCAGTTGTGTAAATATAAAGTCTGCTTATTTCTGGTACAGGCTGCATGTTATTCATTTTAGGTTTCACATACAGTAGACGCCAGTTAATTGAATCAGTGTTTAATTGAATCAACCGCTTAAATGAGTCAAATCGTCAACAACAAAACAAAATCCAGTTTTATTGAATTAGCCGCTTAATTGAACCGGTCGCTTTATGGAATCAAAACTGTTTAGAAAAAACGTGATCTTTTAATTTTGGAAATTCCCGAAACTTTCTGCAGTTTCGATACTCGTGTATGATACTTTTACTAAACGAGCTGATGTGTGCATCACATGACTTCCTTTTACTGCAACTTAATGTCATTTTTTCATTATTAGCAGTTTTAATATGATTCAATTGTTTATTCTCTAAATATCACCAACAGTGGCCAAATTAAAACCAGATTTTTAAAAAAAAAATCGCCAAATTTGTCGCCAAGTTGGCGACAAAACTTGGCGACCAAACGACTGGCGATATATCGCGAAGTGTAGTCCGCCATAATATAAGTTTGAGTTTACATCGAAATTAACAATGATTCCCCCCCCCCCAAAAAAAAGGGGCAAAAGACCCCCTTTGGGGCATCCGAATGCAATCAAAAAAGAAGGTGCACAACTAGACTCCACTAGGAGTCTACGTGCTAAATTTCAACTTTCTAGGACATTCGGTTCTTGAGTTATGCGACATACATACACACATACGCACATACATTCGTACATACAGACGTCACGAGAAAACTCGTTGTAATTATCTCGGGGATCGTCAAAATGGATATTTGGGTGTCTGTACGTTCCTAGGCATATATCCACGTGTGGTCGGGTTAAAAAAAAAGCTCATCATTCATTTGGAGCTGAGCAAAATGGAAATTAAGGCTGATTTTTGGGTGAAAATTTTTCCACGAATACAATACTTCCTTTTTTCTAAAAGGAAATAAAAATTGGGCCCAAAACATTTTATCAAGCATTTCTAATTAAATCTGAAAAGAAATTTAAATCGGTTCAAACTCTTTTGCCATTAAAAGATGGCAACCCTCTGCCGTTAATAAGTATCTTCATATTCTACTTGTTGCAACCCTGAATGATATATTCCAGTGCATCAAGTTCATATTTTCCTTCCATTTTTTCAGGATCTTTTAAAGAGATAATTGATGTTCAAGACCCGCCAAATTTTAAAAATAGATTCCTCGTAGAAAAATACACACATTTTTCTATATTTATCATACTTCCGAAAAAGAATTTCTGTATCTATAACATTCGTTCTTTGTAAAATCCTGGTCGCAGCCATGCCTTGTCTTCAATGAGCCATGTTTCCCATTCTTTGTAGAGGCTTGGCGACAAATGTGTGTTGTTTGCTTGTTTCGTGTTGAGTGAATAAGGATTCAGTTATGTCAAAACTTGGCCGTGCATTTTGACTTCGCCCCTTGGCTGTGGTCCCACTCACAAGCCAAAACTAAGTTTAGCTGCTACAAGGAGAGCGATGATTTCGTGCTGTTCGTGACGTGATTTGTGGCCTTTCCTTGGATTTTGCATTCATAACTTTCTTCATCTTTGAAAAAAAAAAAAAATATTTCATGCCGCTCGAGGAACGTTAAATGATAACATTTAATATTTTGTAGTTGCCTCTTTGGTAAAGGTATTGAAATTGCATAGCTTCCAATGGGACTCAGGTGAAAAGTCAAAAATAATGAGTGACTAACCTATTACTATATTACTACTCTAGTGATACCCGCACGGCTTTGCGCGTAGTTGAAAATTAAATGGTCATTCGATTCGCCTGTATATTTACAAATAATGGATGATGAATTTCTTGCCAATTGGCTATGTTTACTTGCTCTCCCATTCCACGTCATGATAATTTCGTAATTTACATGTCTATCTTATGATAATTTTACTCCGGAAAGCGTTCTTAAAATTGAAATAGAAAGAGAACAAAATCGAATTTTCGAAAAATCGCTTCGAGGTGCACACCCACCCCCATGCTACAAACTAACTTTGTGCCAAATTTCATGAAAATCGGCCGAACGGTCTAGGCGCTATGTGCGTCACAGACATCCTACAGACATCCAGACAGAGAGATTTTGAGCTTTATTGTTAGTAAAGATGAAGATGAATTGCTAATATGAAATCATAATACATTTTATTCGTTCTTGAGATAGTCATCTTTTGGGAGGAAAAAAAAAAGTTAAACGGATGGATACTGCGTACTTTATAGATCAATATTTGAAAATTTTTCTAATCGCCAGTGGTGGGTAATAGCAAACTTATTAGTCGCAATCTTTTTTCCTTTCTGGTAGCTTTTCTTTTTTTAACTTTTATTTATTTATTTAATTTTTGTTACTAAAAAAAATAAGTTTAGGAGAGGTTAGTAAAATGATTTATGGTATTAACTTTTTCAAGTCTTAATTAAGTGAACAGGAAATGATTTCCTTCTTAAAGGGAATGTTTTCTGGAGACTCAACTGATTCATAATTCCGCTCATCCATTGCTTTTTAACTAAGAATAAAAAATGTTTTCCTAAAATAATAACATTGCAAAAAAAAATAAAGATATTTTTTTTCAACGTTATGAACTTGCTCGTATCCTCCGGACAATGTCCGACCACCACAGCAATTCGAAGTTTTTCGATTGAACTTGGAATTGTTTTTTTTTAGACGAAACACTACAATTTCTTTGGCCGTTCTCAAAAACCTGTTACTAAAGGTTTTTTCCACAACTACTTTAAACATGCTACTCTTCAGCATTGCTAGATAGTACAGTCATATAATTTCCACTTCCCTCCCCCCCCCATAATTTTACGTTTTCAAAGTGTTCCCCATTGAGCTTTAGACACATCTTTCTAGCTTATTCCCGGGCTGAAATGTTTTGCTAAAATCTGGCCGAAAATTTTCCAATCAGTTGGGTCCTCAACAGTGGCGCAGCGAAGGGGGAAGGGGGGTTTGTGAACCCCCAGAGCCATTGGTTTTAACATAAATGTAAATTCTAATACAGTTTATGCATATGAAAGGGGTGTTTTGATCAAAATAACCCCTTCAGAAGTTGTTTTTGATCAAAACATCCCTTTCAGAGAGTATTTTTCATCAAAAATCCCCCTCCAGAAGGTATTTTTCGTCGAATAATCTCCACCAGAAGGTTTTTTGATCGAAAAACCCCCTCCAGAAACGTATTTTTGATCAAAAAAACCCCTCCAGAAGGTATTTCTGGCTGCGCTAGTGGTCCTTCAAATTGCTGAACTTACATCTCGCCATACCTTTGGGGCTCCCCGAACTTAGATTTTTGGAAAAGCAGAAATTCTCAATTTGCCGAATGGAACTCCAAATTTTGTCAAATGATGATAATTTTGCCGAATAAGGACATTTTTGAGAGTTCCCAGTGACCTCCCGTGACCTCCCACCGGGATGCTACTGAATAGTATATTTGATCATCGTTTGACCTCTACAATAAAAAAATCACGATGCGTCCGACCTTGTCTGGGAACAAACTGCTCGATATAAAGATATGTTGTTGGGATGAAACTTCTGTAGATAATATATAAGTGGGGTTGAGGAGAGTGGGGAGCAAAGTTGGGAATGAAACCAACCGCGAATTTTGATTTTCATTGTGCCTACTATTATGCAATAGCTAAATACTAGAATTTTCAGCTAGTGATGCTGATCTAAATAAGATAATTTGAAGTGAGTTTCAGTTTTGTCTATTTTTTTCTGTTAGCAAAGCTTCATTATTCCCTTTCGTCGCAAATCAAAAGTACTAAAAATTGTATCCCATCTTAAAGAATTCCATTCTATGTTTGTTTTCATCAGTTGATATATATTTTTTAAAAATTAATAACTATCCTTCTTTTCATCTTTCAGAATACTTAAAGAAGTGTATGCTTTGAAAAGAAACAAGTAATTTGCTGAAAAATGCTTGGAAAAATGGAGACCCGTCGTAAGTATTCGTAATGCATGCGATACCATAATTCTACAGTTATTAAGTAAAAATAAGAGTTATTTTGAATTAATATTACTTTGTCGTTTCTTCTTCGAAAACCACCAAAATGCTAAAGAAATAAATATTAATTAAATTACATTTATTTTATCACATCCTCCATAATTTCCTTTCAATTGTGTTCAAAACGTACTTTTTGACGCTAATGTTTTGGTAGTATCAACATATTTGTGAATACTAAAATAACTAAGTACTTGCAATTAGAGTGATTTGTTTTTCCCAAAACTGTTTTTTTAGACCCATTCCCAATGTGTTTACATTTATATTGCTAAAATAGTTATATACTGTCAACTCTCGGTTTATATGGAATTGGTAAACGTCCAGTTTTAACGAGTCTCTTTGAATGAAGAGGGGGGGGGGGAATATGATGCTTTGTCAATTTCAATGTGACTCTGCTTAATTTAAGACCAACACACATCTACAAAAGCTGATATCCCTCAAAACTAATAGATGCGTCCGTTTCCACATGTAAACCGGATGTTAGCCTTTACATTTCATCGGTGGTCAGACTGTACGGGTCTTTTAATTGCTGTTAAACATGGATTCATAACAATTAAAACGAATGACATTTAACCGATATAAAGATTTTTATTATTATTATTTTTTTTTTTTTAAAAATACACTGCTTACAAAAAGAATTTTTTTGTGTGATGTATTTTTGCTAGTTGTTTTATGTCACACGCTTAGCTGCGCAACTTTAGTTCCATCCTGGAGTCCAAAAATGTCAAGCAGAAAAAATAAGTGTCATTCGACCGCCGTTTTTGTGTCAGCTGTAAGTCGCCGTAAACTTTATCATTCAGTCTCGACAGTTCCTAAAACTTTACCATAAAATTCTCAGCACAACTGCTCATAGTTAAAAACTAGAGATTAATGGGAATATTTAGTTAATTAAAATTTGGTAAGCGAATTTTAATACAGTATAGATTAAATGGTGTCCCCTACGTTTCGCCGACACAAAATTTCCTTCCCCCAGTTTTACAGAAAGCTGGGACAGAGACCCCAAGTCACGTGATTCAACAACGACGAATGGTTGACACGTTTTGCGTGAAACTAGCAAAAGAAACCTGATTTCTTCCAATGCTTTGCTTTAATGTATGAAAGCCTTCACTCCCTCCAATTTATCTTTCCTCAATGGTTTCAACTTGCCTTTTGATATATAATACATTTAAGGGAGGAGGAAATTTTAAATGTCAGCGAAAAGTAGAGTAAACCGTTTTAATAACACGGGACATCACTGTAGATTAAGTCTTACCATTTCTTTTTTCAGCCTCAGGAGTAGCACCCCGTCCACGAGACGGCCGCCATTGCGATTTATGCGGTTGTTCGCAGCCAGCTGTCCGATGCGACAAATGTGGGTGCCAACTATTCTGCCTCTCGTGTGACGACATGTACCACAGGCACCCAAAGAGGAGGTTCCACTTGAGAAAAGCGGCAGATCCCGGAATCCCAACTCCTGGGGCCAGACCTGTGCTGCCCCTCAAAGCGTCACACCTGACAGGGGACCCGTCCAAAATGCCTCTTCCACCACCGAGGAAAAAGAAACCGGCAAAGTCCTTCTTCGACAATTTCAGAAGAGGAAGTCCCTCACGTGAAGTATGAAATTTTAATTGAATTTTCTTTCGGTGAACACCAATGTATCTTGAATCAAAGAAATTAAAAAAAAAGAAAGAAAAATTAATTTGAATTTTGACGTCTTGAATTCAAATTATGTTTTTCGCAATCACGAGTGTGTGTGTGTATGTAGGCGTGTGTGTGGGTGGGGTATGTGTGTTTGTGTGTAGGGGGTATGTGTATGTGTGTAGGCATGTGTGTTTGTGTCTGCGTGCAGGTATGAGTGTGTGGATAGTTGTGTGTATGAGTGTTTGTGTGTGGGGGGAAGGGAATGTGTGTGTAGGAATATGTGTTTGTGTCTGTGTGCGGGCATGAGTGTGTGGGTAGTTGTGTGTAGGTGTGTGTGTACGTGTAGGTGTCTCTATGTGTGTGTATGTGTTTGAGTGTGTGTATGTGTTTGAGTGTGTGTATGTGTTTGAGTGTGTGTATGTGTTTGTGTATGTGTGTGTATGTGTGTGTGTACGTGTATGTGTGTGTGTATGCGTGTGTGTGTGTGTAGGACATGGATGCAACCTGGAGAAGGTTTTCTCTATAGGAGCAGCATCGTGAAGAGCCGGTCGACCGTGATGCTGCAGAGGGTGGCGGGGGGAAAATAAAATGATAGGACCTCAAAACAGTCAAATGAAAGCAATAAGCAATCGTGATTGCTCAAAAAATTAGCGTTTTCTCTAAAAACTATCAACCGAAAATCATGTGCTTTGGTCGGTAGCAATGTTGATATTGAAATATCATGAAATATGCAGCAAAATTCTGTAAATAAAACTGTTTTGAAGCACAGTCCTAATAGCATAAAATGGTTATGCACTGATTTAACTATGGAAATTTGTAGTATATTCTCTTAAATAATTTTGTTTGACGAACCCAGTTGCCAAGGGTAACAGTTGTTCTGACAGTGTTGGCTCCCACTTAGGTGAAACCTAAAAGAAAAAAAAAACATACGTTCAATGCAAACCACCTTTTCATCTGGAATAAAGTCAGAAACATTTTACAACCAGAAACACTGCCGTCAGTATTGTTGTCGATAAGAAGACAAACTACTAAAGATGTTTTTGAGTATATACTGAAGTCAGGGCGGGATCTAGGGGACAACAAGCTAGGGCCATTGCCCCGGACGGCAACTTCTAGAGGTGGCAAATTAACCCTATTTCTGTGTGGTTGTTTTTGATGAAACTCGATATAAAAACTTAATAAAAGATGGGTTAAGATGGCTGCTTCAAACTTTTGCCCCGGTTCAGAAAAACCGAAGGTCCGGTACTGCCTTACGTACTATGTGTACTTGAGCCACCTGTTTCTGGATTTCAGGGATTTTACCCAAGCATAGCATGATTGTACTATGCATTCGTTTGAATATGTACATTTTTGAAGTCTTATTCTTCCTGGTCTATTCAAACAAACGTAGACTATTAACTTCATGAAAAATATTACGATCCATGTGCATTGCAAAATAAGAAAATATTTCGTATTTTAAAATTAACTTCCTCAAAACCAGAAGCCAAAAAGATAATCCTCTCTAAAATTGCAACGTGCCTTCACAAATTTTTGATTTCAATCGCCCCTCCTCCAACCCTCTACATCTTTTCCTTCAGATTCCTACCATCAACTTCCATCGCGAGATTTCAAGTATTTGGAAGTAAAAAGCAAAAGTCACTATATGCAAGCTCGAGGTTAGGGATCACTTTATTATTTGCATTTTACTTTTAAACCATCGAGTGGTAGAATCAATTTATATGTTAAAACTGTTGCTGTATTGAAACTTAAGTTTGTGTCTCACTTGGAATGTTTCCTACTAGCAGCAAAAGATCAAATTGGCGTATGAAATTTCAATCAACATTCTGTAAATCATTTAGCTTTTTTGAATGTAGGAAAATATTCTAATAAGTGCTACTTTAAATCAGCCAAAGTTAAATGAAAAATTATCATATAAGCTTTGTGTTACAATATGATTAAGGTGAAAAAACAACGTAAATAAAGCACAAATCAGTTGCGAGAGAACTGAGTTCTCTCGCAACTTTTGGTTGTGTTGGTGAGCTTTTTGCACTGATGAAGAGGCTCCATTGTAGCCTTAAAATAGCTATAGGCTTTATTTTCTCCAATATTTGTGCTTTATTTACGTTGTTTTTTCACCTTAATCAGCCAAAGTTATTTTTTTAATTTTGATGATTTTACTTTGAGCCTAAATTTCAATTATTATCAAATAATTTGAAGTTGGTAATTTTGGGGAAAATTGTTTACAACGAAGTTATGAGTTTGCATTATTTTGCAACTGGTCATAGCATTAATTTTGATTTTTTCTTCTTTTTTTGCATGTCGATTGTTGAATTTTAAAAAACATGAATTTTAAAGAAGAGAAAAAGATAGCGTTAAAAAATTTATTAAATAATGTGTAAATATAGAAGATTTTATGCAACAACAGATCGCATTTTATGATCGCAACAGGTATTGATTTGATCTGAGTTTAACTGATTTTTTTTATGTTCATTAATTTTATGTAGTTTTTCCCTTATTATGGACACTTAACCCATAAGTCAATTTTTGCTGCTCTAAAAATTCCTAAATCTGTTTTTAAGTAATTCGAATAATTCGTTGCATAAAATCTTCTATTTTTACACATTATTTAATATATTTTTTAACACAATCATTTTCTCTTCTTTAAAATTTATACTCTTTAAAATTTAATAATCGACATGCAAAAAAAGAAAAAAAATTCAAAATTAATGCCATGACCATGATTGGTGAAATATTTACGGAAATCCTATCTAGGGTTGCTGTAATTTACATAGGCCAAATATGGACACCTCAACTGGGAGTGAATAATGTTTCGCCAATCAACTTTTGAGCTCACTTGGATAGAAAACATTTGGTTATTTTTACATTTCAAGAAGCTTAAAACAGTTTTTAAAGAGCTAGCTCATTTGTGTTTTGCTCAAAATATTGTCAAATTTTCAAAATAAAATAGTAAAAAATCAAATACTTTTTTTTTTTTTTCGCCGACCAACTTTTGAGCTCACTTTGATAGAAAACATTTGGTTATTTTTACATTTCAAGTAGCTTAAAACAGTTCTTAAAAGAGCTCATTTGTGTTTTGCTCAAAATAATGTCCAATTTTCAAAATAAATCAGTAAAAAAATCGAATATGGTTTTTAATACAATTAAACATTAAAACGAAACTTTATCATCAACACATTTTTGTGCTTATTAGTTGAGACAGTTGAGCCATTTTTCATTCAAACCTTTCAAGTTTAAATGATCGTTTTCCTTTATAGGGCAGCCCTCCCCTCCCAAAGAAAGAATACTCTTGGACGGATCGTCTTGGAAGCATCAAGAAGTTCATGAGCAATCGTCCCTTGCCACCTCTTCCAAATGACGAAATGCAAACAAATGGACAGCACAGCGCGGAAGTTAAACATGACCTGTCTTTCATTCACAAAAGGGGTGAGGTTTAGTGTTTTAAATCATTAATCTTTTCGCTACAGCTAAAGCCTTAAATTATTAAAGCCCTTAAATCTAGCATTGTATTATGGGGTCTAAGGACATTTAACCTTCAAAATTTTCGACTTTTGGAAAAACTATATGTTATGCATAATTTAATTCTGAACAATTTGATACCTTAATTATTACCACACGCAAAAAACTTTTCAAGTTATCGTAAAAATGCGTAACTTTTCCCCATAGAGTTTTATGTTAACAGCAACTGTTTAAGCTTCTTTTTCTCAAAATTTCGCCGGTTTTTCGTTTTCTGCGCATGATATCTCAGAAAGTTTCTTATATATTTCCGTAAAACTTTTTATGCATGTTTGCCTGGTTCATTTTTATGATCTGAACCTAAATTTATTTATTATTTTAAAATTATTATTATTATTATTATTTTTAATTTTTTAAGTTAATATCAAAATTTCCCAAAATTTTGGGCGAAAATATTTTTTTTTAAACATCAACTTTCATTTTTAGTTAAAATTTAGGTTCAGTTCATAAAAATAAACCAGACAAACACGAATGAAAAGTTTTACTGAAATATATAAGAAACTTTTTGAGATATCATGAATCATGCACTCAAAGCAAGAAACCGGCACCTGAGAAAAAGAGGCTTAAACTGCTGCTGCTAACATAAATCTCTATGGGGAAAGTTTACGCATTTTTACGATAACTTGGAAAGTTTTTTACGTATGGTAATAAATAAGGTATCAAATTGTTTAGAATTAAACTATGTATAACCTATATTTTTTTTCCAGAAAGTCGAAAATTTTGAAGGTTAAAGGTTCTTAGACCCCTTATATTCAAGTTCAATAGAAATTGTCGAAGGTCCATTGCTGCACTCTGCTAGCAAAGCAATATTTTCAGTTTTCTACTTTTTATGTTATAGAATGAGTTTGTAACACTTATACAGTTGAAATGTATAATATAGCCTGGAGCAAAGGAGAGTCAGAGGGGACATGATTCAGTTGTTTAAATTTATCAAAATGAAAGATGTAAATGGATTAAATTTTTGCGGGGAAAGCAGGATAAGGGGTCATTGTTTTAAGCTATTTAAATCTCATGCTAACTTGGAAATTAGGAAAAACTACTACTTCAGCAGGGTCGTGGGCACTTGGAATAGCCTACCGGAAGAGGCGGTAATGAGCAAGGGGGTGGGTAGCTTTAAGAGGGTCATTCATCTTCATTGGGGACTAATTAATTGACTAGGACCAGCCTAACTGGACCCAGAGCCTGTTGCTGGTCGTCACATTTGTATTTGTATTTGTATTTATAGCAATTTTGGAGTCTAATTTTAAATGTTGATTTGAAATTTTTGAAATCTTTCGTCCTACATTGTAATATTCTGAACCGTACAATAAATGGAAGAAATTTTAAAAAATAAACATAAAATTAATTTTAATCTAAAATCTATGTAAAATCTATCATGTTTCCGTTTTTTCTTACAGAATTTCTTCACAAATATTCAACTTGATTGAAGTTTTTCAGTCGTAATTCAGATATGTTTCTCCTTTATTTCAGTTGAAGAAATTCCTCCCCAGCTCCCAGAGCGCTCCCCGAGGCCTCAAGAACTAGGTATGGAGAGGAGAGACCAAACAAATGGACAGGTGTGGATTTTGTATCTGTCAATTTCAAAACACTTTTGCAGATTCTGTCGATTTCCTCCTAAGCTCTCCTAAAAATTGAACGGCCGTTCTTTTGAACGATAATATTTATTTTCTATAAAGAGTTCTCTCTGTCTCGTTTATTTTCTTGATTCAATTTTTTTATGCGCTTTGATGTTACTTATATTTTACACATCCAAAATAATTTTTTGTTTTGTTTTATTTTTACACTCAAAATGTTTAATAAGACGGAAGTCAGCAATTATTTATTTATTTATTTACATTTTGTGGTCGATTTTGCAATGCGGTTATTTCCTTCAGTCAAAAGTCGTACTTTTTGTCACTGAAATTGATAGAATAAGAAAAAAAAATAATAATATCATGGGCCCAGAAAATACTTTCAGTTTCCCAACACTTAATTTTTAATTAATTTTTTAAAATGTCTGATTTTTCAAACAAGGCGTGGTCTTGATGACGTCACAAATGATGCTCTTTGGCGCATCTTTCTACCACGTTTCCACGCTATGATAATCAAGAAGCGAATTAAAATTGCGCTCGACGCCTGCTGTCAACCCTATCGTTGCCAATGCACGTGAGTAAAGATGCGAATTAAATATTTTGCTCTGTGAATAGCAACACTGAATGGAATTTCATCATTTGTGATGTCATCGACAGAAGCGTAGACAATGAAAGTGCACCGATTTAAGTAATGTTTTTAAATTATTAAACTTAAACATATTGTTTAAAAAATGGTGATATTCTATGTTTTTAAGCATGCTCTTTCAGAAAAAAAAAAACAATTTTAAAGCTTTGGAAACGACTCTATTTATTTTGATATCACGGCAATTTTAGTCAATTTTTAATTAAATAAAGTTTAATTATTTAACTTTGTACCACCAGGAATCGAACCTGCAACTTCTGGAATTGAAAACAGATTTCTTTCCACTCCATTACCGAGAACTATACCACAAATTAAACTACGCGTGTAATTATTTTATAACATCTAAACCTATATAAAATATTTTTTGACGAAACTTTTATTGGTATATTTTTCAACCGTTAGGTAATTTTAGTTGCTATTCCTTAAAAGAATAACCTTAATTCAAAGAATTTCTTAAAGGAATAAATAAGAATGAAACCAAAGAAACATTTTCGATGTACGTGAATAACTCTCGCTGATATATCACCTGAAAATTTTATAAGAACGAATTCAGTGTACGAATAAATAAAAAAAAAAAAAAGAAATCCTCTGATGAATGGATCATTAAAAAGAACGACATTGCCCATACCTACTGATTACAAACGCATAAAATGCAATGAACTTTACTTCATTGTGGAAAATTATTCATATTACGAAATGAAGTAATTTGTGACATGTTTAACATTTAAATTTCACTGAATTGTTTTCTCAACTCTGAAGAATTAAATAAATGTCGAGTTTACCTTTCGAATAAAACTTTATTACTAGTTCTTTTTTCTAAATTTAGATTCGAAACGGTTTCTCTGACACATCAGCCCCTTTTAATCAAACTAGTGGAATTCCAGATGGGAACCCGTGGATGAACAATGGAGTGAACAACCGAAATATGCATCAACAACAATTTGGAACTTTGAACAGAAACCATCCACATCCTTTCATGGCACCAGGAGGGTAAGAACATAATACTACAGTCAACTCTCGATTATCTGCGAGCGGTATATCCGCGGGGTGGATCATCCGCGAATCATTTAACAATCCGGATCATGTATTTTCGCAGAAAGAAGCAAAAACCAATGGCCTTTTTTTCTCTAAAAATTGAAAAGTTAAAAGTAGAGTTGTTTTTGTTTTATTTATTTGTTGACTTATTTATATTTTCCGCTTTCTTTATCAAACACGTTCTTCATTGATGTTAGTTCTGTTAGTTCTGTTGTACAAAAATACGAAACATTTTTACCTTACTGCACATGTTTTCATTGTAGTAATATGTATCAATACAGCCATATTTTTGAAGTGGATTAATTTCTACCTTTGTTGTCCCTCATTTTAGACTTTTTGCTGTTTATCCGCGATTTTTATTATCCGGCACTTGTTCCACCCTATTCTGCGGATAATCGAGAGTTTACTGTACTTTGATTCAACTTGAATCGTTTTGACACATCACCAGGGCTTAATTCCTACCAAAAGAAGTGTGGATGCGTTATACTGCTGTGGGCAGGTAGAGGGCAGTAACTGAAAATTTTTCATTCTGTATTTCTGTCACCCGTTGAACATTAGCTTTATTGTACAACCTTGCTTATTTGGTTTCTACTGAAACAAAAGCGCGAAAGGAACGTCAAATTCCAACATTTCCCAGTCTGCGCACCTAAACCTAATGGGCGTATTTTGTAGTAAGTTACCGCCCTAAGCCAGGACTAAGGCAGAAATACTTAAAATACACCACCAGCTCAGTTATTCCACCCGAGGACTGCAGTTTCGTGCTTTTTAGCACTCATCAGCTCGAAATAGGAATCACATGAGTTGGAGGCAAAAAACCTCTTAAGGGAGCCAAAAGAGTCAAACAGCGTTGACTTACTACAAAATACGATGCTTTGCCATCAATCTTTGAGTTGAACCGCACCATTGCTGCGGTCACTCATTTGGTGTGCTAATTCTACATTAGGTACCAGTTTGTTTGGCTCTCTAGGCTCTTTTAAGAGGTTTTTCGCCTCCAGCTCATGTGATTTCTATTCCGGGCTGATGAGTGATAAAAAGCACGAAATTGCAGTCCTCGGATGGAATAACTGAACTGGGGGCGTATTTTAAGTATTTCTGCCTTAGCCCTGACTTAGGGCGGTAACTTACTACAAAATACCATTCTTTGCCATCAATCTTTGAGTTGAACCGCACCATTGCTGCGGTCACTCATCTGGTGTGCTAATTCTACATTAGCTACCAGTTTGTTTGGCTCTCTAGGCTCCCTTAAGGGGTTTTTTGTTTCCAGCTCAAGTGATTCCTATTCCGGGCTGATGAGTGCTAAAAAGCACGAAATTGCAGTCCTCGGATGGATTAACTGAGCTGGCGGTGTATTTTAAGTAATGGGCGTATCTCAACTTTTTTTGCAATTGCATTTTTTCGTTGCTAAGGAATGTTTGAGAGGTAACCCATCATTTTCCTAAGCTTAACGACCGTATCTCAATTATAACCTGTCAAAAATCACTCTAACACACAATTTAACGTATCTCAAAAATATTATTACTTCTTAAGCTAAAAAGCAGTATCGCAATTTCCTTAGTGTAAACGTCCGTAGTTAAAGTTTTACGTTGAAAGTGTGTGCGAAGTTCAATTTTATGAAATGTCGATTAGCCGAAAATTAATCTCTCTTGAGATACGCGCATTACGCTTAGGAGGACAGTACTATTAGCATTCAATCCAAAATGAATTTCTTCAAATATCTTGAAAAATCATTTCTGCAGATACAGCTTTTTACGTGCTAACGGCAGTGTAGTCCCCACAACTTATTTTATAGTGAGAATTTAGCCAAAAATGTTGAAGTTGCATGAAATTTGTGTAGAAGCTCAACTACCGTAAGCTCCTATGCAAGTTAAACCCTGCACATCACCCATTGGTGTTAATCAAAGTTTCAAAAGCTTCATTTTCATAAAATAGAAAAATGTATTCTAATACTTTAATTAGTTTTGGAATTTTAGTGATATGCCTGATTTTCTTAAGTGTTCTGTGCTGCATGTGTGTGTGCGTGTGCGTGTGAATCATAAGACTATATTCCAAATTTAATACAGACCAGTTTTAGAATACAGTATCGTAAGTAAGGAGAGAGTTCATGGGGTCTGGACCGTCCCCGAAATGAGTAAGAAAACTCAAAATTGAAGATTTCTCTGTCTTTCACACAGATTTCCTGTTTGTATGCATAAAAAAAAATCGAATTTGTGTTCATCAAACTTATTCGACCCCCTCCGAAATGAAATCCTGGCTACGCTACTACTTACAAACCCCTGGTTTTTAAGAGAATCTCAAAATGAAATAAGTAAGCTATTCAATATATATCAATGACTAAATAATTTGAGTCATGTTTTAGTGGCTTAATAAATTAAGCTGAATCCATCTCCCAGTTCAGCTGTCATAAATCTTCATCGTCTGAAGTGAGAGTAGACTTCAGACTACCTAGCGAGAGCAAAGAAAGATTCCTCTTGATTCCTCAAGTAAAGAAAGTGAAGAGGAAAAACAAATGCAAAGAGAAAAGGGGGAACTACAATTTTTATTCATTTGTCGTGCAGAAAAACTCAAACCATTCGGATCATGTGAGAAATAAACAATTAACTTTCTCCAAAAATTGAAAAATAAAAACAACGATGCTGAAAAAGACAAAGTTCATAACTTTGCAAACATATGGTACAATAAAATCCGCACACGATGAGTACAAATAGAGCTGAAGATAATTTATTCATAAATCATCATTTTTGTCACTTTTAACACACAATTTAATTATTTTTTGTTAATAGCATGCAAATACATTAAACGAAGTAAAAGCATTTTTTACTCCGAACTCACATTTTTAAATGTTTTCAGTCCACCTGCGCAATCTCATCACCCATCTAGCATGATGCATCCTAGTTCAAGTGCCACAGATCTCCATGCCATGGACGGCATGACGGCGATGCCAGGCATGCCACCTTTTCCTCACTACCCGATGCCACCACATTATCCCTATCCCATGTATCCTCAGCAGTATCCGGGATATCCGGGGTACTTCGCCGGCTCCTTTGCCAACCTGAATCAAGTGCCGATGGATGGAGACTTCAGTGACCAATCAGACGCAAGCATGAGACACCACCCATCAAGAAAACATCAATTCAGAAAGAGAGCTAAAAGAAGTCAAAGCGTAATGATGGACAGGATGGCCTATCCAGGTAAAATATTAAACGTCTGCTCATAATATTTTAACCCAATTGTTGATTTTATCTTAAAACAGTAACCGCCGCTTATTAAAATCACGTACCTACATTAAAAAAAAGAAAAGTTTTGAAGTTTAAATACTTTAAAAAACGAAATGAATTACGTCTTTTATTTTCGCTTGAAGTATTTCAAAATACAATTGTCATTTTAACTAAACATGAGGGTTTTTTTTCTTTTTTTTTACACAAGGGTCTTAAAACATTGGCGTATTGCAGTTTGGTTAACAGAATTTGAAAGTAAAGATTCAATATCGTTTGAGAGTTTACTAAAGGTTTTGTAACGTTCAACGTTATATTTTCTTTACTCTAAAGCGCATCGTATATCACCAAACGCTTTTATGGCATCCACTGAATAGACAAGTTTAACGCTGAGATTTCCTCATCTACTGAGACCAATTCCTTCACTTCTTTGGTGCTTCTTTACCAATTTTTACTTCCTTTTACAAAAAAGGAAGTATTGTATTCGCGAAAAAAATTTCACTCAAAAATCGGCCTTAATTTCCATTTTCCTCATCCCTGATTGAATGTTGAGTTTTTTTTCGACCCGACCACACGTGGATATATGCCTAGGAACACATGCCCTACACACGAAATATCCATTTTGACGACCCCTGAATTAATTACAACGAGTTTTCGCGTGACGTCCGTATGTAAGTATGTATGTGCGTATGTATCTCGCATAACTCAAAAACGGTATGTTCTAGAAAGTTGAAATTTGGTATGTAGATTCCTAGTGGGGCCTAGTTGTGCACCTTCCCTTTTAGTTGCATTCGGATGTTCCTAAGTGGGTCTTTTGCCCCTTTTTGGGGGGAAATTTAAATTTTAAATTTGGTTTCAGTTTGGTCACTGGTGGTGATATTTATAGAGTAAATAATTGAATGACATTAAAATTGCCAATAATGGGGAAATGACATTAAATTGGAGTAAAAGGAAGTCATGTGATGCACACATCAGCTCGTTTGCGTATGATACCACAAATTTTGATTTTATAAAACGGCGATAACATGTTCTGGTATTGCAGTGATTCTGTTCTTCCAGATTTGATTTTAAAAAGCGGCTGGTTTTATAATCCAGTGATTTTATTAGTGGAGGGTACTGTAAAACTAACGTCAAGCATACAACATCACAATAATTTCATATAAAAAGTAAGTTAATATAAAATCAAATGAAATGAAAAAGAACAATAAAAAGATATTCATTTAATATTTATAGTACATAGCATATTATGACCTCTATTTCAATCAGTAAAAATAATTGCACCACATTTTGCAACTGGCAGGTCAATTCTTCCCTTATGGACCCTTTCCTCCTGGCTTCGGCCCATGGGCAGGAGGCACCATGCCCATGGAAGCCCCACCTTCTCCTGCAAGCTCTGTGCGTTCTTTATCTAGAACTGGACGACTGTCCCGTCGCAGGAAAAAAGGCCACACGAGCGATGACGATGACTTTTCTGGCTCCAGCTCCCCGCTCAGCCATCCTAAATCTTCATCGTCTGAGATGAGGGTGGACAACAGGCCATCCAGCGGGAACAAAAAGGCTCCTCTTGCTTCCTCGGATGAGGAGAGTGAGGAGGAAGAACAAATGCAAAGAAAAGTGAGAGGAAGTTTTTATTTGTTTGGAACGTAGATAAATTCATATCATTTGGAAAACAGGAAATGAATAAATATCTTTCTGCTTAAGAGTAAACTCTTAATTATTACCATTTGGATAGTAAGAAATAAATAAGTTCCTTGCCTAAAAACAGCAAGAATTATTATTACCATTTAAATAATAAGAACGAAATAAAAACATTTCTGCTAAAAAGTAAAAATTATTAATTATTGACATTTGGATAGTAAGAAATGAAAAAATATCTTTCTGATAATTTCTAAAATTACTAATTATTACCATTTGAATAGTAAGAAATGAATAAGTTCCTTCCCTAAAAACAGCAAGGATTATTATTAACATTTAAATAATAAAAATAAAATAAATACATTTCTGCTAAAAAGTAAAATTATTAATTATTATTGACATTTGGATAGTAAGAAATGAAAAAATACCTTTCTGATAATTTGTAAAATTACCAATTATTACCATTTGGATTAAAAAATAAATAAACACATTCCTGTTAAAGAGTAAAGTAGCAGTCATTACCTTTTTTGACAGTAAGAAATTTAAAAAATGCCTTTCTGCTATGGATCGAAAGTTCGAAACACAGGTTTCGTTAAAACACAGGCTTCAGGTAAATAAGGGCCCCTTTTTTTATCATACAAAAATATCTGAACTTATGAATGTAAGCCGAGTAAGCCGACAAAAGTAAGTAAGTAAGCCGTAAGTACTCGTAAGTAAGCCGAAAAAATAAGTCAGATGATGAGATGTGAGCTTACATCCAGAAATTCACACCTTATTACTTACTGTATTAAAATCGGGTATCCTATAACCCCAAAACACGTGTTGCTTGTACGTGATTACTGAGAGGACGCTATTGTCTCTTGGGTCAGTTATGAAGAGGAAGGTGTCATTCTTGGCCGCTGAGGCTCAATATGTTTGACTCAAAGGTGCTGACTGAAATTAATAAATAATATATGTATCTGTATATTTAAGTTCAATTGAATTTGCAATAATTATTGCTCTGCCAAACTTAATTATATTTATGAGAAGATCTTTCACGTGTCTGCGATGTTTTTTAAACTTTTTAACATTATTAGTTTTTTTTTTTTTTTTTTTTTAATGTTGGGTTATTTTGGATGGGATATATATTTTAAGTAACCAAGTTTATTTTCAAAAGTCATGAAATAAAAACATAAAAGCAAGTTATTTTCGATTGATTAAATTTTTAAGAAATGCTACTGTAAAAAAATTCAGGAGCATTAATGGAAAATAACAGGCAGTTAAGTGCTTAATCAGCTAATAACATATCTTGCAAAATACAGGAATGGTTCCAAAAGTCAGTAACTTGATTGCAATTAATCTAGAATATTTCTTCAATCTACCATTGTAAATTTTTTAATGAAAATAATTTCATTTTTAGATATCGTATCCCTTTTCCGTTATTTAGTTTTCACAGAACCATTTTAATTTTTAGAAAGATTTTATTTCAGTGCGAATTTTATTATTAAGAAGGGAATTAAGTTATAACAGATAAAATATAAAACAGAAGTGTAAATAAAAAAATATATATTCATTCAAGAGTTAATTCGGTATTACAAAACAAAATTTGTTTTCATACAATTTTCTGATTGTTATTTCTTTTAATTTTTTTTTATAAGTCAAGCAAGAGAGCAGACCCAAGAAACCGCAGAGGTTCATCTCCGATGGTTTGTCAGTCGCCCTCTGTAAGCAACCTTGAAAAAGACGCGGAAGATTCCATAAAGCAAAAGAAAAAAGAACATTCCGAAACTAGTCTAAAAGAGAAAATCGTTACCGAAAGACGTCCTTCTAAAGAATCTTACTCAGGTAAGAATACTTTCAACTGCATTCAGGAAACTAAAATTAATTTTATAACAGTGTACCACACTGTTAAAAATTTTCCGGAAAATTTGCGGTAATTGTTACTGGCATCCATGTTGCCAGTAACTATTACCGTAAAAATCAAATGTTACTGTAAAATTTTACGGTTTCCTCGGTAGCTCGCAGCAACCAATTGGCGCTGGGATCGATTATTTCTCCCGTAGAAATTACCGTAGAAATCAGCGATGCGTTAAGTCCGCCATTTTACAGTAACAATTACCAGAAAATGTTCCTGAATTTTTAACAGTGCATAACTTATAAAATTAGCATAACTGTGTAATTTTATAACAGTTTCCCATTTTGGGAAACTTCCTGCGGTGCGATATTCCGTCGAAGAGTTGTAGCAAGCTCGTGAATTTATGACAAACTGAAAATAAAATTTTTAATACTTGATTAAATATGAACAAATTTGAAACATTAAAGTTACAGTCCCTTTTTTTCCGAAGTGTTTGTCTGCCGAAGAATGATGTGGAACGGGCGAACGTTCAGCTAAGATGAGCCCATCTCGATGAGGGGGAAAAATAAAAATTTGAAACTCGTTTTTCGTCAATTTAATGTGACTCTGATTAATTTAAAGACTAACATAAGTCTGCAGCCCTGAAAACTAATAGATGCGTCCATTTCCTCTTGTAAACCGGATGTTTGCCATTTCATCTCATCGATGGTCAGACTGTACTAGCTCCGTGACAACAGGAAGAGAAGCATGTATTGTCCGTTTTTCACGAGAAGGCACTTGGCTCCTCCCTCGTTACGTGGTATCCGATGATTCTATTTCGCTGTTTTCGGCGGAAGGTATATTCGGGTCATAGTATAAAAGCAGCAGTTTTTTAAATGTAAGATTAACTAAAATGACATCAGACAAGTGAAACAAGTGATGTAATGAACACTAAGACTTTTTTGCACATTAAAATGCTCGCCCAAGTTAAGGATGTCTGGTTTTGTCTCCTTTAGAAGCGCGTGGATTGCTTACCGATCACCCATGCGTAAATTAGAACTCTGCGTTCGAAGAGGCATGGCGAAGTGCCCTTTCCTGAAAAACGGATAAGATTATCCACGACGGCGGACCGCATGTCCTCTAAGGCACAGACTAGAATCGATGTTACTAAACTTACAATTAAATCTCAAAGAGATGGGATCAAATACATATTCGTAGATACATCGATACATACATAGATGGATGGATAGATAGAGGAAATTTCCCAAAGCTTTATAAAGCAAAAACAATATGAGAGTTGAGAGATAATTCTTACTGGTTGCAAAGCATAAATTTTGAGTGGACTTAAAGGAAAAGACATGTACGGAGAGTCAGTTTGAGTAAATGGAAATCGAATTTCAATGTTTCAAATTTAGATATTTTCCATCCCATCTTTTGATTGAGTTGAGCGATAAAAGCTTGTTCATTGTATCCAATAATGAATATAAAAAATCGTACAGACAGAAGATAAAAGTAAAACTTTTATCTTTTCCTTTTTCAAAATTCTGATGTGTTATTTCACCCGGAACTTTTCTCTCACGCCACGCTCTTGTTCTTTTTACGCCTGACTTAGGCATTTTCACAACGAAGTTGCATATTTTAATGAAGAAAATAGATTATAAACAATATTATAACCTCTCTTTTTAATTGTTGCCTAAAACAAAGGAAAATATTAGTAACTATAAAGTTAATTTTGTTAATGAGAGTTAACAAATTTATTTCAAGTCTGAACTGAAGCAATGTGGATTAAACTTAAAATTGATGACTAGCCTAGAGTTATATGATTGCTTAATTTCAGCCTTGAAATGAATGTGTTAAGTTTATTAACTAAAAGAATGTAATTGAAACTTTTTCACGAACATGTCTTTAATGACGAAGTCACTCGTACACACTAAGCGGTCAAAACATTTAAAAACCTCTTCATAAATTAGCTATGTATAAAACCATAGATACTTCACACAAGTAAATTTATAATCGATAAAATGTTTGATTAGTTGGCAAAATTATGAAAAAAGATAAACAAAATTCAAGAGTGGCGAAAATGATTGTCATGATAACGACACCCATATTTAATAGATTTTAAATGTGTGGGAGGATATTTTTATTTTCCTTTCTTTCTCCAGAGATCTCCTGCGAGTGGGAATGCTCCCACTGCACGTTCCTGAACCCGGCTGGGAAGCGCATTTGCCAGGTGTGTTGCAAGACATGTCCGGAGGGAAGCAGGAAGGTCAGCCTGCGCTCGCCGAGCCCCGAAAAGAAGCAGGAAGTCGAAGAGGAAGCGAAGGAGGAAGCAACAGCGCGGAAGAATCAGCAGGATATGGCTAGTCTCAACTCGGCCCTAGACGAAGCTGAAAAGGTCGGTTACCAATATTTATCAAGGTGGGAAATTATCTCTTTCGACCATAAGAAGTTAAATATTTAATGTCAACTTACATAAATGCAATGTGCTGGTAAATCGAAAATTGCTTTAATTGAAGAGTACAAAATACTATCTGTGAACTGACTCTTTGAGAATATCCAGCTACAACATTCGCCATATAAAAAAGAGCTAGATCCTTTTTAATAAAATTACTTCTTCTCATTTAAAAATATATTATTTTTTTGTTTGTTTCTTATTTAAAACTGTTTTTAGCTTCTTATACGTGTATTTATTGATTTGAGCTTCGTGGGGTAAAAATAATAATTTTTTCTACCGATATTTCTCTGATTTAAATAAAGTTTTTTTCATGAAAATTTTAATATGAGATCGAATGCAATCTATTCCATCGGTATACAGTGTAGTTTTATTTTGCTCTTTACACAGATTTCAAGGTTAATTATTATCTTTCTCTCCCATCTTTCAGCTATCACAATGCTACACGATGCAATTAATAAAACTAAAGTCTAGTTTAATTTGTTTCAATTTCATTCTTTGGAATTAAAACAGCGATGTAAAACTGAAGCTAGTTATAAAGAAAAATATATGTTACCAGAACTTTCTTATTAAATTAGCATATCTCCTAGTTCTTACATTACAGTAAATGTGTTACGGGACCAGTAAGTTTTCCTTTTTGTTGAATTTATTTGTGGGCTTCTAGCTCACTGGGACTTCCAAACAGTAAAAATAAATTACTGAATTAACTAGTAAAGAGATAAAACTTCGAAACGAAATGGCTTTAAAATTCTTTACTACCGAAGTAAAAATTAAAATAAAGATCTTTTAATGGATCACTTTTTCATGTCATAACGAAACCTTTTTCAAATAACTTTATAATTATGAGTATTGTTTCAGGAAATAACCAGAGGGTTAGAAGAACTGATGAAAATCAAAGACGATTTTGCCCGTCCACCATCAGTCTCCAAATCTCCCCAACTACCGACCGCCACAGATGGAGGCAGTTCTAAACCAGTGTATAAGTCCTCAGGAAGAATGCGAACAAGTATTTTGGACAAACTCAATCTCTCAACAGCGAGTAAGAAAGCCATTCCTTTTACAGAAACAACGCCTATTGCTACAGACTCAACGTCTATTGCTACAGAGACCGAATTTCCTTCGCATCTTGATTTAAATCAGAATAAATCTCGTGAAGTACGCGGGGGATCCAATTCTTCGTCGGCATCAGAATCTTTTAATTCTCCAACTGCTCAAAGTCCTGTAGACCTCCACAAGAAAGATTCCTCATGCCAAACCAAGAAAGATAATGGGGTGAGTTGGAAACCAATATAAACAACAGGGTCACGATAACTTAGTGGAATTCCTTATATTTCAATTGGTTTGTTCTATCTTATTAAGTCCCTTGTTCAACTAGTTTGTTAAAAGATTCTATTCTCAACAGAATCAAAAGATTTCATTTTCTTTTTGAGCAATCACACGATTGCTTATTGCTTTCATTTGACTGTTTTGATGTCCTATGATTTTATTTTCCCGCCAGCATCTTCTGCAGCATCACAGTCGACCGGCTCCTCACGATGCTGCTCCTCTAGCGAAAACCGTCTCCAGGTTGCATCCATGTCCTACACACACGCGCATATCTACACAACTACACACACACATACACATACACAAACACACAGACACACAAACACATACATACACACACACGCATACATACAGACACCTACACATACACACACAAACACATACATACACACACACGCATACATACAGACACCTACACATACACACACACCTACACACAACTACCCACTCACTTATCACACTCATGCCTGCACACAGACACAAACACATATGCCTACACACACATACACATTCCCCATCACACACAAACACTCATACACACAACTACCCACACACTCCTACCTGCACCCAGACACAACACACATGCCTACACACACATACACATACCCCTACACATGAACACACATACCCCCTCACACACATAAACACACATGCCTACATACACACACACACACACACACACACACACACACACATTCGTGATTGCGAAAAACATAATTTGAATTCAAGAGGTCAGAATTCAAATTATTATTTTTTCTTTTTTTTTCTTTTTACTTACTTTTAGTGCAATACACTTCACCATTGATTAAGAAAGAAATATACTTCTACACTGTAAAAAAAATCCGTAAAATTTACAGAAAAAAAAAGTCAGCCAGGACGCCAGTTTTCTTCCGTTTATTTTACAGAAATCTTCCGTATTTTTATTATTTATTCAAGCTGATTTATTATTTTATGAAGATTAAAAAAATGAAACTATACTTTCATAAATCCATTTCAATATTTACTATACTACTACGAAATACATGTATACAAAGGTAAATTTCCGAATATGCCTCTGTAACAGATGACAAAAAAAACATAATAATAAAATATTGATTAGAATGCAATGAAATGGAAGTTGCAAACGATTTAAGACTTACTCGCTTTAAATAAATATAAGATCAAAAACTCGAGCACGAGAACGAAAATCCAAACACGCGGGCGAAATTTCGAAGATTCGAAGAAAAACAAAGTATAACCGGTTACAGATTCAAAAAAACAGAGAAATCCTGTATTTTATTACGAACAGTTTTTTTCTGTAACAAATACGGATAACTTCTTCAAAATTTACAGTTTTTTTTTACAGTGTAGAAGCACGATCAGCTGAACGAAGTATCCAACCCATTTCATCCTTTACAGTTTTATGCTTTGATCATGTCAGTACCACTAAGACTCTTGCGTAATTTCTGAGTGTACTACGCATCAAACTTCATGCAATTCACAAATTCAAAACACCTAGACTTGTTACCTGAAAGTAGGCGCCATCCAGGAAGCAGATTTCTTTTTATAAACGTTAAAGTGATTAATGACGTTGTCACCATAATTTGAAAACGTTTATGAAACGATTGAAAATGGTTTCTTACGCTCTCACAACCATTTTAAAACTTCTATGAAAAGTTTAAACGCTACGTGTGTCACCTAGTCAATCAAAAACTTTGTTCGAGGGAATAAACGTTTAATAGTTTGCGTAACTTTTTGTCTTAACTTAGCTAGTCTTAGACCAAGAGAAAAGTTACCATTCAACTCAGTTAGAAACTAGATATGGGGCAGTTAAATCCACCTTCGAGGTGACATTGTAGATCATTTAAAACTACGTAATATCTCACTGAAATATTTCGTCATTTCCAGGGTAAAATAATAAATTAAAAGTTTTTAAAAAATGCATTTTATTATAACTTTCAATTGTCCCATGCAATTTCTCTCTCTCTTTTTTTTCATTCATGCTTTTACTTGATGTTTCTTTAGTGTTGTAAGAACTTTTCATTCATTCTGTGACACTACAAAACTACAAAACTGTTAAAATTTCTGAATCTTCAATTTGAAAAGTAAATTCCTGACTCAAATTTCATTGTATGAACTACTTTCTTTTAGGAGGATTACCTGCAACGAAAACATGCCGAAGAAGATATGTACCTGGACAAACCACCACCAAGTAGATACGGCTTCGGGTATGCAGACAGAATGCCTTCTCCTGGTCCATATGACCGATACCTGCCAGTGAGGCCAATGCAACGTTCTCATTCGAGGGCATCACTCTTCGCTGGACGCATTAATGATTCGGTACCCATGGATTATGGCTTTGGTTACTCCCCCATGTATAGAAGCGTCAGCAGAGGCTCTTTATCGGGAGAATTCTCGGTAAGTATAAGTTAAACGAAGTTTTATTAAATATTATTAATGAAAATATATTATGTATATCCTAGAATATATTTGTTTCTGTGTAAGTTTGCGGGCTAGCGGGCTAAATGACTAATTACTAGACTATGACAACTGAAATCATTTTATTAAAAATAATAATAATAATATTTTTTGCAGAAAAAAAAGTACTCGCACTTACTAACGGATACACAGCAACATGCTTCGGCTTATAATGCCTGAAGCTTACAGTTCATAAATGTGGTTATAAATCCCCTCCCCCCCCCCAAAAAAAAAAAAATTAATTCAGATAATTGAATGTCCGGGTTAGAGTTCAAAAAGACGATGTATTATTAATCGGCTTTCTCGTACAATTATCACTGTTCCTTTGTAAGTTTAATTCATAAATAATTATATATTATAATCATATATTATAATGTACAATGAAACATCACATAGTTTCAAGTATGTTCATTAATTTTTATAACTGTTCGTACAGTTTGCATGAGTCATTGAACTTTAAGATATTAATTACTTTTTGAATTGTAGAAATTGGAAATTGTTACAAGGTATTTTGTTGAATGAAACCTGTTATTTAACTATTATATTTTAACTGTAACTCGTTGTTTTTGAGTCAAAAATATTTTTTTCTGTCACTGGATACTTTATGTTGACAACAAATGTTTTTTCTGAACTAAATAAATGTTTTAAAGATGTCATATTCCCGAACTTTAATTTTAATACAAAATCTAACTAATTTCTTTCTTAATTTTGCTTTTATCTAGGATACCCGTGTTCCAGAATTCTCCAATTTACGAAAACCTGACTATTATTTGAGTATGGAAGAGTTAGTAGAAAGGAGAAGACAAGAAAATATGAGAGCACAGGGCTTAGAGCTTGTTCGCATGATCAGGGTAAGTCTTCTTTTTAGAAGAAACAGTGTTCTCAAATCAAGCATCGTGTTTAATAATGAATTTCAGTTTTCAAATATCTTGAGTAATGAAATCGATTTTTCGCGCAAATTTTACGTCACTCCACTAATTTGTGTTAACATTTTACTAACACGTTACATTACTACGAATGTGATTTAAAACATCGTAACAAAAACTACCTAGATATGCTTTTACTCGTTTTTTTTTTCTTTTTCCTTTTTTGAAGTTTCAAATTCAAAGAGAAAATTTCATAAATGCAAACTCTTTTTATGAAGTTAGTTACAAGAGTAAAATTAACCTTTTAGTCTACTTTCCTGTAAAATGAAAACTAAAATGAATAAAAAAAATTAATTTGAATTCTGACAATTTGAATTTAAATTATGTATTTCGCAATCACCAGTTGAAGCAGAGCCCTACTCATTGGAGTTATTGTTTCTAGAAACGGCTCCTGTCCCCCCAAGCCTGCCCTTCCTCCTGGGCGGTTACGTGTGCATAGTTGTGTGTGTGTGTGCGTAGACCTGTATGTATGCACGTAGGCGTGTGGAGTGTATGTGTGTGAAGTCGTGTGTTTGTATGTGTGTGAGCGTGCGTGTGTGTAGGACATGGACGCTTCCGACCAGGAGAACCGGATAGCTCAGGACCGGGGGACAGCCGCCGCGCCTGCAGAGGACGGCGGGCGGTGGTGCTGCAGCAGGCCCCTGGTCCAAGCTGAAAAAGGAACCAAAACGTCAAGGACGGTCAAGTGAGAACAATAAGCAATCGTGATTGCTCAAAAAACATAATAATAGTAATAACAAAGGCAAGAAAGAAAACTTTGTATCGAACAAAAATATCTCTAGAAATAGAAAAATGTCAAAGATAATGCAATTATTTCGATACTCATAAATAAAAAAAAAAAAAAAAAAAAATTGAAAATTGGCTTGTCAAATGGAGAAAAATCTGTCTGGCTACTTTTCCCTCACAATAGCTTTTGTGGCATGATTTTACTGAAAAGAAGGGTTTTTTTTCTTCAATTGAAAAGTCTTCACCAGCAATATCTCAGTCACAGATTTAACTTTTTTTTTTTAATACTTTGAAAAGGTTTCGTAATATTTGAGCATTTGAAAAAACTTAACATGAAGCTTATCGGTGGTACATGAATCGTTTACAATTCCTCAACCAACTGGTTGGTTAAAATGCGGAACAAAATTTGCTAGAAAACGTTTTGATGTGTAACTGGCATATAGGAGGTGTTTTTTTTTTATCGTATTTAATTTTATTAAATCAAAGAATTTTCTTAAGAATTTTTAACAAAACCAAAAATATTATTATTCAACATCAGCAGTATAGGCTACATTCAAACTTTTTTTAAGCAACTAACCAAAAAATAAAATTTTCCACCGAGAAAATCGTAAAAAATTATATGTTCTGAATTTATTGCCAGTTATTATGTGTAAATATAAAAAAGGTACAAGCAAAAACAAGATATAGATAGAGACCGAAAGAAATAATTCTTCTTTACGCTTAATCATAACTCAAATCGATGAGCTTTTTTCATAAATGTAATATTGAAAAATGCAATACATTTCGAAAGTTATGATGAAAATCATTTATTATTAAAAAAAAAAAATAACCCTCCTAGTGACAAGTCCGAGTATACTCGGGCTCACTGAACAAGAAGGGCTTTTCTATGGAGTTTAACATTGAGTAGAAGTAGTCTTGCCACAAAGCGACTTAATCAATCTAAAACAAATGCAACACAGCTCTATTAAAATATCTTGTAAATGTAGCTGAATATTCATGCGAGAAATTTTATAATCCAATGAATTAAGAAGGAATCTAACAATAAAATTATATTCCATTTTTAACAGCTTTGTTTTACCGAAAAATAAAACAATGCATCTAAAAGCATTTTTATATAGGAGGCAGAACAACAAGGTTTCACTGCAGATGACATCCAAGTGGCGCTTCATAACTGCGGGACGCAACCGCCACTGGAATGGCTACGAGAAAACTGGCACGCCACTGTAGAAGGAGTGGTCAGCTTAGCAACCGCTTACGGACGGGACAAGAAAGAAAATGATGTTGGACAAATGAGTGAGCAAGAAGCTAGAGAGGCTTTAAGAGCTCACAAGGGAAACGTGTGGGCAGCGGTCACCGAATGTGTCGAAAATAGGCAAAGAAAGGTGAATATTCAATTTTATGCATGAATGCTCTTCATAAAATTGTGCATTTGTGTTTTGAAATTAACTTATTGTGTGTATGAATTATAATGATTGTTTTTATGTAATCGTATACGAAATGTTTGCACTCGCAAATTAATTTCTTCAAAAATGTGGTAAAACGTGTCTATTTTGCTTTTCTTCTAACAGAAAATAACTTGGAACGAATTTTAAAACCACACTTGGAGTTTTGTTATACAGTAGCGTCCGGTTGAAGGCAAAACCGTATGTAACGAATTTATGGCTATTACATAATGACTTCAATATTCCATATACGTTTTGCTGCGCATTATTTAACTTTTCATTATTAAATTACGCCTGTAACTAAAATTTTATTTAACCTCTTCCACTTCGCTATCATAAAGTGCAACTCTAGTTATATTGTTTATCTAAATAAATGCCTTTCTTCCATGAGACTTCCGTGGTTTTTCGAAAACTCAATACAACTCGCTATCAATATTGTTATCCCAAACATGGTTACCACTTAAAAGCACTAAACAATGCCTATGAATGTGCAAAAGCATTAAAACTTTTGGACCCGTGTTTCGAGGTTACAAGGAATTCCTAATTCAATGCAGGACAAAATCTTTTTCGACCTTCTTTCCTTCGTTCCTTGGTACTAAAAGCGGGTTTCTTCTAATTTCGAATACTGAAACGTCTGCAATTTTTATTGAGGTTTTGGAATGTTAAGCATTGTTTCAGTCCTTTTATGTTTTTGCACAAACATATACATCTTAATTGTGTGGTTAACAATGTTAGCATACATGAAATACACCGCCAGCTCAATCATTTCCAGCCGAGGACTGCAGTTTCGTGCTTATTAGCACTCATCAGCCCGGCATAGGAAAGTGACTGAGCTGGAGATGAAAAACCTCTTAAGGAAGCCAAGAGCGCCAAACAAACTGGCAGCTAATATAGAATTAGTAAAGTTTAGTTTAAGCACGAAACTGCAGTCCTCGGCTGGAAATGACTGAGCTGGCGGTGTATTTCATGTATATCTGCTTTGGCCCTGGCTATTGGGCTGAATATATAATGTTAGCATGTTTCAAAATGTTCCATTTTACTATTTTTGTAGTATCTGGAACTGAAAACGAGAGGCAACTTCGGCCGGAAAGACATCGTCGATTGCCTCAGTGCGAGCCAAGGGGACGTCGAACTGGCTTATGGCATGCTGACCAACAAATCTTCTTCCAAACCTTTCCTGATGCGAATTTGGGGAGCAGGGGAAGGAGCTCAGAATCAAGATGGGGCAGTGCCCGAGGAGCTCAGACACAAGCTGGCTGACCTGCAGAGTAAAGATGACTACAGCGATGAAGAGGATCTTTGGACAGCTCATGGGACTTTGACACGGAAGACTGAACTTGCTGAAGAGCACGCATCGAGTGAAGAAGAGATGTGGTCGGAAGATGAGGATGACGCTGATTGGAGAGAGGAAGAGTTTCAACCAGATGAAGGAAATGGTTACTTTGAAGCACCTAAAGAAGTAAAGAAAGTTTTTTTTTTTTTTTTTTTTGGAATTTCATTTTACAGTGCTGCCCAAATTATTAGACCAAGACTGTTTTATAAGCAAATTCTTTATTGATTACATAACTATAGACACATTAATGAACAGTGAAATAATTATCCAATATTTAGTATGCATTCCCTTGCTCTTCATGAGCATTTTAAGTCTTTTTGGCATACTTTTCACAAGGTTTAACTTTTAAAAAAGGAGGTAAAAAATTGGTTATACTCACTATTATATATACTCACATACACATACTCACTAATTACCTAAAACTAACTTTAAATATAACATAACACACTAATAAAAAGAACTAATGAACTGTTTAAGCTGATTGAGGTTATGTTCCTGGTAGGTAGATAAACAAAGAACATAAAGCAGACAGTGCTGCCACCTGCAAATATTAAATTATGCTAAAATAACGTAATAATCAGTGTACAGTATGTACTGTACTTTAACGGTAAAATAAAAAGTATTTTAGTGCAAATAGTTCACAAAAATACAAAAAAAAAAAAAAAAAAAACTCTTTACTCTAATAATTTGGCCAGCACTATATAATGATAAGAGCTATTTTTAATACCTTTTCAAGCTTATTTCATACCTTGAAAATAGGAAATACGCATGAAAAATTTTGCCAAGTTTATTTTCACGCTTTGTAACGATCAAAATGGAGCATCTATATCTTCTTTCTCTTCCGTCTAATTCCAGATCCGTATCTTCCGGATCTTTTAATGAAGTTCGTTATCGTGATATTTACTATTTTCGCGTACTATGTCCCCTCCGAAATAAAGTTCAATCTTCTAAAAATCATTAAGAAGCGTTTTCATGTCTTGGAAAACGAGCTGATGTGTGCATCACGTGACTTCCTTTTACTCCAATTTTAATGTCATTTTCCCATTATTGACAATTTTAATGTGATTCAATAGTTTACTCTCTAAATATCACCAACAGTGGCCAAATTAAAACTAGATTTTAAAAAAAAAAATTTAAATCGCCAACTTGGCGACCGAAAGACTGGCGATATATCGCCAAGTGTCCTCCAAATTATAACACCACTTAAGTATACATCGAAATTAACAATGATTCCCCCCCCCCAAAAAAAAGGGGCAAAAGACCCCTTTAGCAATACTCGAATGCAACCAAAAGAGGAGGTGCCAAACTAAACCCCACTAGAGTCTACGTACCAAATTTCAACTTTCTAGGAATACCGTTCTTGCGTTATGCAGCATACATCTGCACATAGGCACACCTACATATCCGCACATACATACATACGTACATACGGACGTCACGAGAAAAGTCGTTGTAATTAACTCGGGGAATGTCAAAATGGATATTTCGAGTGTTTATACGTTCTTAGGCACTTATCCGCGTGTGGTCGGGTTGAAAAAAAAAACTCAACATTAATTCGGGGGGTCAGCAAAATGGAAATTAAGGCCGAATTTGGAGTGAAAATTTTTTCGTGAATACAATACTTCCTTTTTTGTAAAAGGAAGCAAAAAAAAAAAAAAAAAAACTAGGCATATGTCTGGTGATGATGACTCTTAAAATATTTAACTCGTGAAATAAATTGGATGTGAAATGCACAAATAATAAAATGTACTAAATACGTAAAGTGATTGTATGGTGGAAGTTAATTGTAAAATATTAGTAGATACACTGTAAAAACGATTCAGAGTCGTTCCTAAAAAATAATGGGCAGTTGATGTGCCGAATTTCTGCCAGGAACATAGCTTGGAAAAAACAGGAATTTTTCCCGCTAAAAGTCAGTAACCTTCCTGAAATCATTCTTATAAATCTTCTTTATCTTTATCTTTACTAATAATAAAGCTGTAAGTCTCTCTGTATGAATGTCTGGATGTCTGTAGGATGTCTGTAACTCGCATAGCGCCTAGACCGTTCGGCCGATTTTCATGAAATTTGGTACAAAGCTAGTTTGTAGCATGGGGGTGTGCACCTCGAAGCGATTTTTTGAAAATTCGATTTCGTTCTTTTTCTATACCAATTTAAAAAAAAAATTCCGAGCAAATTATCACAACGTGGAATAGTAAATTACGAAACCATCATAACGTAGAACCGTAATATGGACGAGCCATTTAGCATAGCCAATTAGCGAGAAATTCATCATTCATTATTTGTTAATATACAGGCGAACCAAATGACCTTTTAATTTTCTACTACGGGCAAAACCGTGCGGGTGCTACTAGTTCTAAATAATGCAGAAATATCTTCGGTTAAAGCTAGTCGTTTTTCTGGAACCTTCAGAAGAAATTTAAGTAGTACCTTGACGTCTTCCTGATTTGGCAAGAACGCTCCAAAAGCATTATTGCAAATAAGGGTCAACGCAAAAAGGGAATTGCAAGTACCAAGCATCTACACTTGCTTAAAATTCTTGCAAAGCTGCGAATCCAAAGACTTATTCGCTATGTTTAGGAGCTTAGTCAATTCGAATGGGCATTAATCGTTCTTAAGCCAAAATACGTTCAATTAATCTTTGAAGTGGTAGCTAAAAATATTTTTCCAGACAAAAATAAAGGTTTAAAATTCCTTTGTAAATTTTATTTTACCTGCAACGTTTTCAAAAAAAATGTAATTTCTTTTGATTGTCTTCTAATATTTTATAAGAGCGAAAAATTTCTAATTAAGTAACTTAATTTTTGAAAAGACAACACAATAATTTACCAGAAATGTATTTTAGCTATTGTGTTAGATTCCTTAACTTGATGTAGAAATAGAAATTCAACGTAAAATCTTACTTATTATTCATCCGAGTATTAATATAATCCGAGTATTAAAAATCATATCCATATTAATAATCCGAGTTTTTGCTTTCAGGGTATTGAAAAGGAAGGAAAATCATCAGAAGACATTCCGAAGAAAGACAAATATGATCTTGGTTATGGCAACGAAGAAGTAAACTTATCATCAGATTATGAGGTATGAGACGAGATTTTTAAGTTGCCTTATATTACCCAAAACTAATTTTCATTGAAAATGTAATGCAAATTCAATACAATTTCTTACATTTTAACAGACGTTTCATACAATTGAATTTGAATAGGAATGTTTGATAATGGGGTTGTTTCCTTCAGTCAAAAGTACTACTTTTAGTCACAGAAATTGATAGAATAAGCAAAAAAAAAAAAAAAATAAGTAAAAAAATTAATTTGAATTTTGACATCTTAAACTCAAATTATGTTTTTCGCAATCACGAGTGTGTGTTTGTGTCTGTGTGCTGGTATAAGTGTGTGGGTACTTGTGTGTATGAATGTGTGTGTGGGGCGGATGTGTATGTGTGTGTAGGTGTATGTGTGTTTGTGTGTGTGTGTGAGTGCGTGTGTGTGTAGTTGTGTATGTATGCGCGTGTGTGTAGGACATGGATGCAACCTGGAGACGGCTTTCGCTATAGGAGCAGCATCTGGAGGACCCGGTCGACGGTGACGGTGCGGAGGGTGGCGGTGGGAAAATAAAAAGATAGGACATCAAAACAGTCAAATGAAAGCAATAAGCAATCGTGATTGCTCAAAAAAAACATGGACCCAAAAAATGCTTTCATTTTCCCAGCAGTTATTTTTTAATTAATTTTTTAAAATGTCCAATTTTTCAAACAAGGCGTGGTTTTTATGAAGTCACACATGATGTCTTTTGGCGTATTTTTCACTGTGTTTCCATGTTATGATAATCAAGCAGCGAATTAAAAATTGCCTCTACGCTTGCTAGCAACCAAATCTTTGCCAGTACACGTGAGTAAAGATGCGAATCAAATACTGTGCTCTTCTGAATGGCAACAGTGAATGGCATTTCATCATTTGTGATGTCAGCGGCAGAAGCGTTTAACAATGAAAGCGCACCGATTAAAGTTTTTTTTTTTTTAATATTAAGTCAAATTATTTAAAAAGAAAAAGGTCAGATCCTATGTTTTTAAGCATGCTTTTTCAGAAAAAAATACTTTTAAAGTTTTGGAAACTACCCAATTCAAAATTACTGTTTCGATACTTTGAATTTCATATTTGAACTGGTTTTGCAATTTTTACATTGTTCTACTTCGGCCTACTGACCAGGGCTATGGAGTAGGATTCGGAGTTGAACTGACTTTGGAGTAAAGGAGTTGGAGTCCAAGTTTTAAAATTCCGATCGGAGTCTGTTATTTTCCCTCAGAGTCTGCAGTTCTGCGAAGACTGCGAAGTCAGAGTCGGAGTCACAGTCCGGCTGATTTTGAGGTTAAAGAATCGAAGTCGGAGCCGTAGTGGGACAGTTTTCTTAAGACTGTTTAGCTTTGGTAATGACCCTTTTATTTTTGTAGTATGCCTGATAAAAAAAATTTCCTAAAGCTTTCTTAACCTTGGAATACAGTTGGAAAATCTCTACGTTGATAATGGATTTTTTTCCCTTTCCCCGATTTTATTATGTGAGTCCATTAACATTCTGTTTCGTTTTACTGTAATTCTTGCTTTTAAAAAAATATATCTAAAATGCATTTACAGCATTGGTAAGAAATTTCATTTTCATTTCAATTTATTAAAGCACTTTTTTTGGGCCGTAAAAGAATGACTTGAATTTTATAAACAATACCATTCTGGTGCATGTACCAAAATCTTATTTAATCACCGCTGTTGCAAACAGGATACTTCTTCAAACGTTTACGCCTGTCAGTAACTTTCAATTACGATTGTGACTGCACTGATCTTCATTATTCTTCAGGGTACAAATTTTTCACAGGTAGAAAAAAGGGGAATATCTCAAAAATTGTGAGGTATTTTTTTTAAGTACCTTTTTAAAACCGTCCTAGCATTCCTAATAAGCAATACGCACGCCAGAAAAAGCTACAGTTAACTTTGAAAGTTATTAAGGCTAGTGTGAGGATTTAAAATAGTTGAAAACTTCTAAGTCGAATCCCCAAAAAGGAGCCATTTTGAAATATACCCTTTTCACTCTGTCTGTGAGAAATGAACATTTATGTTACTGGTGGCCCTGGACATGTAATCAGTTAAATAATGTAACTTCTTAAACCTTTGAAGTATAATTAAAAAGCTATTGTTCAAACATTCTTGAAAAATCAAGAAACATTTTGTAGCTAATTGAATCATGGACGTTGAGGTTTAATCCTATTTTCTAAAACAAATTATAATGACAATACTTATTCAGTATCATAACAACTTAAACTTTAGTCAAATCAGTTTTTAGTTTATTTTTTAACTATGCCATGTAAATTATAAAGTATTAATGAGAATATTTTACTTTCAATTTTTATCTCTTCCAATTAGGATGATCTACTTTTCATGATACCAGAATCTAGCAATACGAAAAGAAGCACAGGACTCTTGAGCAAACTGGCGGCCTTGAAAAAAGACACCAAAGAAAACGCTGCAAGTAAATCAAAAGACATAACCGAAAAACCTTTCTCAAAGGAGGAAGAAGTCATTGAAGATCAAGCTTTGGTACATGATTCAGACCAAGAGAAAAGCTATGGTCCTTTGAATTTAATAAAAAATACAATATCAGCCATTAAAGAAACAGTCACTGGATCAGGGAAAAGTGCTAAAAAGTTACCATGTTCGGCACCAGAGCGAAGGACAATAGTTGTAAAAGGACAGATTGGTTTGGAAAGTGCTAATAAGGAGGACATTGTAATGTTAACATCCGTTAAACCACTAGAAGACTGCAATGAAAAGATTATTAAAAAAGATTTGGACACAAAAACTTTAAAAAGAAATTTTGATGAAAGATCTTCAGCAAAAGCAGAAGAAAAATCTTCTCTCAATAATTCAAGTATTCATGAAGATGCGGATAAAGAAGAAAAACTGAATACGACAGTTAAGATGAAAGATGAAAGTTTAGAGATTGACGATATAGATACGAAGAGTTCAGAAAATACCAAGAAAATAGAAATCAAAGATGGGGAGTCACCGCTGGAATACGAAAAACTTTCGAGTGTCAAAGAGATTCCAAAGTTGGTTTTGCCGGGAAAAAATACGAATAAACAACAAGTAAAAATGAAAAATGAAGAGAATAAACCACTTGAAACTTTTGCAGTTGACTTAAAATCAAAATCCAGCTCGAAGGATGAGTTATTGCATACAATTAACTCTTCAAAAGAATCGAATTTAACTGCACAGGTTTTTAAAAATCATGAAAACTTGGAAAATGAAATTAAAAGTGCAAAAGTTGATGGAAATAAACTAGAAAAGGATGTTCAACTTAATAAATTACAGCAAAATAAAAACGAAACATCTGAAGCTAATAGAAAGACGAAACAAATAAGTGAAACAATCGTTTCCACAAAAAATGATAGTGTTAAAGATGTTGCTAAAGTAAGCGACGAAAATAGCAGAACTTCTTCAATTGGCACATTGCTGGCAAAGAAAGAATCAAGTTTTGATTCGGCAAAAAAATGTCAAGTCAAAACTGAAGACGATAATGAAAAGTTAACTTCAAAAGATATTCCAAAGCTTCGTGACTGTGATGATAAAAAGACGAAACTTAAATTACAAAATGACTTTAAAGATTCCAAAAACATTTCAAATGAAAAATGCATGTCCGATAATCAAAGCGTATCAGAACAAAACGGTGTTACCCGTTGGACGAATGAAGTGTTTAATGAAGCTAAGCAAATTTTGAAACATCCAACTACTTCTTCGACCAATATAGAAGAAAAAAATCAGATTATCCGAGATGAACTAAATTCAGAGCAAGTACATGTTGACAAGATTAAAGAACAGATATCCAATACTATTAAAAATAACGATAATATCCGGAAAATGGCTTTTAATTCAACGAATTTTGATCAATCCCTAAAATCAAATATTGATGAACATGAAACTAATAAATCAACTACTTCTCCAAGTATTTCGGCAGTTAATTTAAGGGAAGAAAATTCAAAAAGTATTAGTGAATTACCAAACGAACCTTCTGATTTCCATTCATGTGAATTCTCGGAAGAAATTAATGCAAAGTTTTCAGAAAGTATCAATATATCTGAAACACAAATACCGAGCTTGAAGACTCAAGTAACTATTCCAGAAAGCATAGAAATGCAAGCTGGAACCAGTAATCAAAACATTTGTACCGAAAAAACATCAATACTCACAGAAATTGATTCATCTCTTGAAGATGATTTAAAAATTAAAGAAGATTTCGGTATTGACAAAGCAATAAAGATACAATCAAGTAGGTTAGAAGAACATACACAAATAGAAATGATGCCAGAAACAGAAAGGACGAACTCAGCCATGGCAAAAGAGTTGCAAGCAAAACATGATTGCACCAGCAAAACTGAAACCAATAGCTTGATCTCTAAAACTCAAACTGTGGATGATTCAGATGAAAATCATACGGATTCAGCCGACGAAGTAAGGCAGATTAATGATGAAAATGAAAATGCCAAACACAGAAATACTGCTCAGGTGGAAAACTTCGCTAGCGATCAATCATTGTGCGACATTTCTTTAATTGCTCCTCAAAGTTCTTTAAAAACATTTGTAAATGATGCTGAAAATAAAGAGTCAGATCACGGGGAAAATGCTAAAATACATAATGCTTCAGAAATCATCGAAAGTGTAGTGGATACCGTAAATACTGTTGAACCAAAGCCAGATGCTGGCATTGAGCAAAATAAAGAAGCAACTGCCTTAAAAGATAACAGCGATTTGAAAGTAGAGCAAAATATTTCCGACGAACGTGAACGTGAAGCGACGACGGATGAAATTGTTGGAGAATTAAAGGTAAAAACGGCGGAAGCAAATGAACTTTCTCAACAAAGCGCTAAAGGATCTATTAATGCTGGTCACGAAGGAATACATTTGGATCAAGAACAAGGTTCTGCACCAAAGAAATCTGTAAAAATACCTTCCACTAAGTCTAAAAAAATTAAATTGGTAAAATCTGAGAAAACGACTGTAGTAACTAATATCGAAGAAACAAAGTCTTCGATTAATGGAAAGTCTCTGATCTCTGAAAACGTTGATGATAAGTCGTTTCAAAATATTTCCATAACGGCAGAAAAACCTGCAGAAGTTTTAGCAGGGTCTGACCAGGTTGATCTCTTAGAAACACAGAAATGTAAAATTTTTTGCACACCAGAAGAAAGCGGCGCAGAAATCAGAGGTGATGGTGCTTCTTCGTCAACATCTATGGATGGAAAAGACACTTTCGTTGCACACGCGAACATTAATGCTGAGCATGAAAATGAAAATAAATCTGTTATAGAATTCTCGAATAATTCCGAAGTGACAGAGTCTCAGAATTCTCTAGTTGCTTCCGAAATTAGTTTAATAGATAATGAAATAAAAATTGAATCAATTTCCAGAGAGGGGACTGATAGTGTATTTCCAGAAAGTGAAATAGAAACTTCCCCTACTCCATTGGAAAACAGCCATCTAGACTCTGGTGAAACTTCAGAAATAAACTGCGTTCAACTGCCTACAAACACTTTTTTCAATAAAACAGAACCACTGGTAGATCCTGACTCAAAACTCACTATTTTTGAGTCAAAAATCAGTACTGAAAACTCTGACGCTCTAAAAACATTAACCGGGGCTACTTCTGAAACACCCTCTCTGTCAGAGACTACCCTAAAGGGAGCAAGCATTGATACTGAGGAACAATCTCTGCAAACTTCTATTCCTGTCAATAAGCAAAAGGAAACGAACTCAGAGGTTATACCAGAAACTTCAACTGTAGAAATTCCTGTTAAGTTGGATGAAGCAGAAGGTATTGAAGAAAATAGTGCAAAAGCAATGCAAAGTACAATGCCTACGAACTTAGAAACCACAGCTTCAACTTCGCAGCCAAGCTCCTCCAACAATCCAAAATCGAACATTGACGAGACTGCTGACGCTAATGAAGAAGATGTGGATCTAAGTGATGAGTCAGAGACGGCTATTGAGAATTTAAAAAGCGAAATTTCTAAAAATTCCAGTTCCTTTGGATCGCAAGGAAATTCGAGGTCTGCTAGCAGATCGAACAGTATCACTTCTCCAAGTCCGATAGATGCCTTGAGAAGTAAATTTGAAGGCCTCAGAGATAGTAACTCTAGAACTACTATAGGACCAATCAGACCACAAAGCCCATTCAGGAGGATGTCTTTCAATTCCCGCAAGGAGGCAATAATTCTGGAAAAAAAACGAGAAAATAATTCCGAAAAGCCTTGGCTTCAAAACAAAACTACGATTGAAACGGGGAAGTTAACTCTTCAAAGAAGAAACATCAAACAGCAACTCGAAATGGAGGTATGTTTCAATCTGTTCAAGAATTTACATGTAAGATTAAGTTTTTTAACGTTTATGTTTAGAAAGTTACTAGGAGGCTTATTCCTGTATCCGAATGGAATCATTCCGCTTCGGGTTGACGTCATAACTCTTCTCTAAAACCATCAGAACATACAAGATCTGAAAATGGACACGGTTAGAGTGAGGAGTTATGACGTCAATCCGAAATGGAATGCTACCAATTTTTTTTGGAAAAGGTCGCTTACATCGTTCTTCTTTTCCATCCGTTGTGTCAATTTATTTCCTGAATTAAAAATGACAATAATAAATGCAAAAATTGATAAATTTTGCATAAAAAATGAAATGTTTCGTTTGAAAAATTATTGTTGTGGATTTTTTTCAAACTTTTGCACGTAAATTAAAATTCAAATGCATACGAATTACAGAATTGTGTCGTTCATTGTAAAAGTAGTGTGTCTCCATATTTTTTAAATACGTATATATATATGTTTGCTAAATGGTATTACATCTACTTGTATCTTTTAGTATGAAAGGGAAATAACTTATTTTCCAAAGATAAATATTCAATGACATATAGTAGCTGAACACTTGTATTTTTTCAAAGGAAAAAGTTGCAAAGAGCATTTTGTAATAAGGCATAGTAAAATAATTTACACGGAGATAATTCACCTTTACAATGAGCCATGCAATACATCATCTGTATCTATGATAATAATATAGCTGTTGAAATAGCCTTAAAGAAGAATACTGGCCGAAATACCGTACTTTTTTTGTATCTCAGAAATCAATTTCGGAAAAAAATCAAGCATTCCGCTTTGGATTGGTGGCATAAGTCCACCCTCAAACCGACTCCGCGAAGAAATTCCGCAACAGAAGACGGTTTGAGGGAAGAGTGTAACATTAATACGAAGCAGAAATCTTCTAAGGAAAGGTAAAGCACAGTATCTGCAGTAATGAGTTTTTGATACTGTCTGACCACGGATTGTATGGAAAGACAAACATCCGTTTTACAGTCGGAAATGGATGAATCTATTATTTTTTACCGATGTCAGCTTTTGCAGAAGCAGAGTCTCATTCAAATGAGCGGAATACGCGCATCAAATTTTTACTTTTCCCTCTTATTCACATAGATTCGTCTTATCTGGATATTTGAAAATTCCATGCAATCCGTGGTTGGATACTTTGTTGTATATTTAAGCGTGTTTTGAATTTCTTACTAACAATGTAGCAGAAGATGGTAGAAGATACGTATTTAGAAGAGATACGTATTTGGCGTATTTGGTAAGCAGAAGATACGTATTTGGCGTTTTCTTCATGCTTTACTTTCAGCTGAAACCACGGGCTTGTACAATAAGCTGCTTCATCCATGCTTGTACAATAAAGCTAAAGTACAATAGACGACAAAAATACAAAAACGTGAAAAATGAAAGTTTTGCAGATACTACGCTTTGGTTACCCTAAGCGGAAATGCTGCCCATTATTTCCCTAAATGCGGCCTTAATTAACCTTTTGTTTGTAAAATTGAATGTAGAGAACTGCCTTTTATGAAGTCTGCTGATGTTTAGTAAACGGAATATTATTATTTTTTTGGTTCAGAGGCGAGTCCGGCAGATGGTTTCGGATCGCAAATGCAGGACGTACAGGAAAGCAGAAATTGCGATTCAGCTGATGGATCTCAACTTCGAAGAAGACGAATCCTTGCAGGCAGCTCGAGAATGTTCGACGCTGGAGCAAGCCATCAGTTACCTGCAACAGGAGTGCCAGCTTTGTACCGGACACTTCCCCGTGCAACAAGTGAATGATGTTTCTTTTTTATTTAAGATACACTCTAAACACAAAAAACCCCATTGGTTCGCAAACTAGTCCTAAATTACTATTTCACCTGTTTTTAAATTAAAAAAGGCTACTGATTCATACGCATTTTTCGCAACAAAAATGCAAAAACTTGATTTTTCTTTCCTCCAAATGCAAGCATCTGATGCTTTAAATAATTAATGCAAATTTTAGTCATCTTTGTAAAAACAGAAATATCGTGAAACCTGAGTTGTTACTCACGCAAATGCAAAATAAGGCTACCACTGTTGTAATTTTGAAAAATGAGAATTAATTTTACTTTTCTTTAAATGAAATAGTGAATAAAGATGTTTGCTTTAGAGTAAAAAAAAATAAACAAAAATTTACCAGCCTTTTACTGAAAAAGTACACAAAAATTTTGAGAGATATTGACAGACCTTTCAAAGATTTTAATTAAAATTCAAATTCTGCGCCTGATTACTAAATATCCCAGCTAGGCCGTGACTCCTGTTTCTTAGGGGCTCCAAATGTCAAAAATTGTTTACTCGATGGCAAAAATTGTAAGGTCTGCCTACCCTGGATCCCGAAAAAGTGTTTGCCCTAAGTCCTCCTATTATCTTAATCAGGCTTTCTTCAGATAAATGTAAAATAAAATGACGATTCCCACAACTTTATAAGTACATTTTCAACCTTCAATTGTGCCTCTGAGCGAATTGAGTAATCAATTCAGTTCTTAAAAATTTCTCTTTAGAGCTTCGAACATGTGATTCTGCCCTTTCAGACGTTTCGTATCAAAACCAGCTCAATTCAAAAAATTTCAGATGTGTTCTTTTTTCCCTTAGTTTGATAGTTTACAGTAGCACCCAGATCCATCAGATTAAAAACTGCTGTCAAAAATTGGTTTACTTTGAAGAAAAAAGTCTAATCCTTGAACGTTTTTCGTCTCTCCTGCACAATTTTATAAACTGCATTGAGCTGGTTTTTATATTTAACACCAAAATTATAATAATTATTTAAAATTGCTATAGTGCAGTTTAGTTTGATTGCTGTAATACAGTTTAATTGCTCTAATACAGTTAAGTAAGCTCTATATCAAAAGCAAAATAGAACTGAAACGTGTACTTTAAAATATATTAATTTTATTTTGAACAATTTCAATATTTAGCATCAAATAAGCAATTTAAGGATGAATACTAACTATGCATAAAATCTCTTAGTGTATTGATTTTTAATGTCTTTGTTTCAGATAATTTCTATGACTCACTGTCCTCACAAGGCTTGCCGAGAATGTGTACGTGCATATTTCACTGTCCAGATCCGAGATCGGACAATAATGGAGCTGCTCTGTCCGTTCTGCAATGAACCTGACATTGGCAATGAGGACATAGCCATGGAATACTTCAACCATCTCGATATAATGGTAGGAAGCCATGTTATTTTTTAAATACTGATATAAGGACTTGAATTAATATTTGGGGGACAAATAATACTTGCAAATAATATATTGTTTTTATTTATAAATATTGGAAGTAATATAATCGCTTCTATATGCATCTCAAATTCGTCAATGTTTTCTATCAAAATAATTTCGTGCAAATGAAAAATAATATCTGCAGGGATACCGCAATGAGAGGTCATTAAGCAATTAACGCCATTGTAAATTTTTGAAGGGTTTTTTTATGCAGTCTTCTTCTTTTCGTGATCGTTTTTGGATGCTGCTCTATAGGATCGTTTTTGGATGCTGCTCTGTTTGGATGCTTACCATCGTTCTTTTTTTTTTTTGGGGGGGGGGGGTTGAAGCGTGACTGAGTTAGCTGAAAGCTTTACTAGGTGTGCTATGGTATTTATGAATTAGCTGCGGGGTAGATATCTAGCAGCAGGGTAGAGTGTTGTTCGGAATCATCCAGCACGGAATCATTCCACTTCAGATTGACGTCATAACTCCTCCCTCAAACCATCTCCACACAGAAATTCCACAAACGGAGACGTTTTGATGGAGGAGTTATGACGTTCGATCAAACGTTTGGAGGAGTTAGGAGTTATTGACGTTTTCAATTCGAATCAGAATGCTACCGATTTTTACTGGAATAGGGCCACAAGTGTCTCCATCCTTAAGGAAACTGGGCGTTAAGAATCTCAAATGGCAGTACCTATCCGCCGATAGTGGTGATGCGTGAAAGAATGGACACCACTAGAGAAATAGTGAGGAGCCAATACGCAGTAAAACTGGAAACTAACAAAAAAAAAATTGTCTCTTAAACTGTTATTTCTTTTTCATGCACTTGATAGTTATGTAAAAAAAAACTTCCATTGATGGTTTGATTCATTTCCTTAGTTGAAGAAGTTAGTAGAACCTCAGATCCATGAACTCTTCCAAAGGAAACTTCGAGACCGAGTGCTCATGCGAGATCCAAATTTTCGATGGTGCTCTCAGGTAAATACATACTTTTCCTACACAGTGTTGAAAGTAGATTTTAACCTCTTTTCTCTTTAAGTTGTTTTATATGTCTCTCAAGTAATGTGAAAAGCAATAAAACTCAACGTTGGACACCCCAGTGAGAAAAAAGTGGTCAATGCGACAAATAGTTTTACTCGAAGAAATATTATGAAATTTTTCAAGATAATGGGAAAATAATTTTGTTCCTATGGGGAAAAAAGGATTTCAAAATTAGGGTTGTAGATATATGTAAAAAAGTTCTAAGATATTCTTAATTTTGTGATGGTGTAACCACATTTTGCACCTACACATTTTTCCACCTATGCAGTGAAGTAAATAGTCGTGATATGGCTAAATTTTCTAAAAAAAAGCTGTATTTTTTCTATTCTTCATTTTTTTGAATGTCAAATGCGTAACACTTTGAGTAAAAAGTTGTTCATTGTGTGAAAAATAGAGAAACTTATATATGCTAAAATTAAGGTAAAAATCTCTCTCTCACACACACACACACTTTTTTTTAGTTTTTGGACACTAATAGTTGGTACGTTACGTACGCTGTTTGCTTATTACTTCTTTATTTCCTTAATCGTTATTCATGACGATCCTCAACAATTATCCAACAATATTATAGAAATGTAAGGGGCAAAATAATGTTTTAACATTATTACTATGCGTAGGGGTAGTACTTAAAAGTACTATACCTCATAAATATTTACCAATAAAGGGGAAAAACAAATGAGAGCTGTAGAATTATGATGCATTAATATACTAATGTAGTATAATCATACACTTCACTGATTAAATTCAAAATATTTTTTTCATTTTAAAAAAGGGTAATTATCGTTTTGTTACTAATTGGGGACATTATTTTTATTTGTTTATTTTATTTTATTTATTTATTTATTTATTTTTATTTTTTATGGATTTCTACTGGCTGTTTTTTAGTCCTTTATTTATTAGTTTTGTTTCAACTTACTAATTATTGTTTTCTCCTGATAACTCGAAGTCCCGAAGGACCGGCTAAAATCTTCGAGTTGTTGGTAGTTTGAGTTATGCGAAGCTCCCACAGCCTTCCAAGACTTTGGGACCCAATGATAACTTTAAGATAAAGGAATATTCTTGTTATAAGGCTCCGAGTTACCGAGAGTCAAAGATATGATTTTTACTTTTGCGTTCTTTAAGTTGATAGTTTTGTGATGTTCTTAAAACTTTTTTATTTCACCGTATTGTTTATTGCTTTCGTGCACATTTTTTTAGTGTTCTTGATATTTCTACAGTTTGTTAATTGATTTTAAACTTTCTTTACTGTTATTCCTGGGATTAGATGTCTTACTGTTGCTCTGAGGTGATTGATCATTGCTTTCTAACTATATGACGTATTTTTATTTTAGTGTTCTTCAGGTTTCATAACTGAACCAAATTTGAAGCGTCTAGTCTGCCCTGATTGCAACGCCGTCACGTGTGCTTCTTGCAGAAGACCGGTAAATTACTGAATTTGTGAAAGTTTACTTTACAGTGCTGGAAAAAAAAATGCATCACTCTCGCATTTTCACAACAATGGGATTATGTGAGAAGTTTTGGTTGACCAATTAACGATGAATGTATGTGAAATTCTGCAAACTTATGAAATAAACATTTAACAGCAGGAATCTGAGCATTGTTTACGTAGATCGGGGCTGTTTCCGGTTCAAGACAAACTGCTGACCCCATGCTCATTTTTCCATTTCTGAACCAGCGTGTGAGTTTAGAGAAAAAAAAATTAATTGACTCCATGTCAATTTAAGTCCAATGGCAGGATAAAGGTTTTTAAATTGTTATTTACTAGTTTTGCTCTACGGCACGGAGCAGAATCAAGCTGGAAAATGACGTTTGGAACTGAAGTAGAGTCATCCCGGAGAGTAGGAAGAAATTTCTCCTCCAAAATGCCAATACACAGTTGAGCGTTTACTGTTCCTTGCACCAAGTGAAGCTCACCAACTCCTTGATCAGAAATATATCCCCAAATCATCTGGGATACGGGATGCTTGATTATGTGTTGAATGCAGTCGGGATAATATTCCTCTCCTTTGCGGCGCAGGTGATGCAGTTTTTATTACCACCACTGTACATACAACATTGGTCCTTGAAATTCATACTGGGAGAAAAGATCAACATTGTTTAATGTGCAAAAATATACAATAGTAGCTGTTACGTCGTGTAAGTTACCCGCCCTTAAACCAGGGTTAAGGCAGAGCTGCAAGAAATATACCGACAGCCCGGTTATGACATTCAGAGGCTGCAGTTTTGTTTCTGTTATAGACTCATTAGCCTGGAATAGTCAATAACCGAACTGAAGGCAGATGTCCTCTCCTTGAAGCTAAGATTAATTGAAAACCGGTAGTTAAAATTAATTTAGCACACAGCAAAATTCCATAGTAATCCGTGATGCGTGCAGGGGTTTGTGGGTTTGTTACCAGAACAATATAGTCAATATAACTCCGAAAATAACTCTGATTATAGATGGCTAAGAAAAACTAATTAAGTCAATATCAGTTGCGAAAGAAAAGGAAAATTCCCAGAATCTTTTTACAGTGGTAACTAAAACACATTAATTTGATCATCTTTACCCACCTTTTTTGGTAAGTTACGGTCATGAAGATGATATATTAGCAATCGTTCAATTATTCTTAGTTGTAATTGGTGTAGATTTTTTTTCCAGAGCAAAAAAACTGAATTGTTGAACAAAAGTATTAAATGTAAGCCTACAATTCTAGCTTTAATATTATAGATATAAGTTTTCAAACTTGAAATATGTTTTGAAATGCATGAAGCTGAAAAGTGGAATACAATTGATAACTGAATATGATTTCTAGTGGGATCTTTCCTTTTAGTCTCGTGTCCAAATTGTGTTGATGGAAAATCTAGTGATGCCATCTATCCGTGGTAAACACAGTGATTATCGGTCTGTCTTAGGAATAATGATGAACGCTTAGGTGCCTTTTTAAAAACTACCATATTTTTCTTAACATTGAAAAAATGGACGCAAAATAGACAAAGTACCCCCGCGGTCGAAAAACAATAATTAGATTTAGTAGTACCGTTGATATATTAGCATATTGAAATTAAGCTTGATTATTTTATTTCGAATCAAATCGTCACCAATTTTATCTTTTGTTTAACTTGGACAGTAAAACTTTTCTGTTACAGTGGGAGCGGGAACACCAGGGTATCAGCTGCGAGGCTTTTGCAGCGTGGAAGGAGGCCACAGATCCTGAAGCTCACGCTGCTGGTTTAGCAAGACTTCTCACAGAGGATGGAATAGGTAAAAAAAAAATTATTTCGGAAATCATAATTAAGCGAAGCAGAACTATTTTTGATGAATAATTTTGATTAGTGTTGTAAAAAAAAACTAGGTGCTACTTTTTTTCATCTCAAACTATATGACGATGCAGGGGTGCACAACAATCTATGTTGTGCATGACGAATGCATACATTTGTTTTTCATAACTTTACGCACATTAAAAGGCGGACTTAGTCCCCTCCAATTATTTATAAAAAATACCTCAAATGCATAAAAAGTTTAAGCTGTGCACGGAAATTAGACGTTACAGAAATCAAAGTTGAAACGCGCCAAAAAATACAAATTAAATTGTGTGCACATGTTTTCATTGAAATTTTGATTATTTATTCTGTTAATACGTAAAAAACAAAAGCAATAACTGTAATATGAGTTACATATTAATAGATTTTTGTTTACTCCATTACAGACTGTCCAAACTGCCACTTCCGATATGCTCTAGCAAAAGGGGGTTGCATGCACTTCAGGTGCATACAGTGTCAACATGATTTTTGCAGTGGGTGCTCCAGACCATTTAAAATGGGGCAGGTAAGTCAGCACAACAATGGCTTTATCTCCCCTCAGCTTCCTAAAATTTTAGTGATGGACTTGCAGACTATTCGGTGACGTCTCACCAAACCGTCTTAGAAGTTCATTAAAAGCGAGCTGATTTGTGCATCACATCATTTCCTTTTACTCCAATTTAATGTCATTTTCTCATTATTAGTAGTTTTAATGTGATTCAATAGTTTACTCTCTAAATATCATCAACAGTGGCCAAATTGAAAACAGATTTTTAAAAATAAAATCACCAAATTTTTCGCCAAGTTGGCGACAAAACTTGGCGACCAAAAGACTGGCGATATATCGCTAAATGTCCGCCAAATTATAACACCACTTGAGTTTACATCGAAATTAACAATGATTTGCCCCCAAAAGGGGGCAAAAGACCCCTTTAGAAACTCCCGAATGCAACCAAAAGGGAAAGTGCACAACTAGACTCCACTAGAAGTCAACGTACTAAATTACAACTTTCTAGGACATTCCGTTCTTGAGTTATGCGACATACATGCGCACATACGCACGTACGCACATACATACGTCACGAGAAAACTCGTTGTAATCAACTCGGGAATCGTCAAAATGGTTATTTCGCGTGTCTATACGTTCTTAGGCAATTATCCACTTGTGGTCAAGTCGAAAAAAAAAAAACTCAACATTCATTTGGGGGTGAGTAAAATGGAAATTAAAGTCAATTTTTGAGTGAAAATTTTTTCGTGAGTACAATACTTCCTTTTTTGTAAAAGGAAGTAAAAACCGCTGTCTAAATCGACTTTTTAAAAATCTATACAAGATATAAAAATTACTCCTCCCCCCCCCCTCCTAAAAAAAGTACCTCATGTTTTAAAGTTGAATTTTCTCCAACTGCGTGAATAAGTATATTTTGATGAAAATTTGTGAGATAAAAAATATTTAAAATTACATAAAGCATAGCATTTGTTGTATTATTATTGAATTAACGTTTCGAAAATCCGGACTCGAAGTGCACAATTTCAGCAAAAGCTGCATGTGTATGCCGAATTTCATATTTCTAGGCCTTAGTTACTCTTTCCTGCTAAACAAGTCTCAAAAAGTTACCCAATACTAACGATCTCATCCGCCTCAGACGACTGCAGTGACCGGGCATATTATGAATTTTCATCATTCCTGCTATTTGCAATTTAGTGAACTATATAAATAAAATGTGTGAGAGCTTTTTTTCCCCTTTGAATTAAGATTCTCTTTATTCTTTTAGAAGTGTGGTGTGTCAGAGTTTTGTGGAAAGCTGGGTCTTCATGCACATCACCCTCGAAACTGCCTATTTTACCTCAGAGACAAAGAACCAAACGATTTGCAAAGGTTACTAGAGGTAAGTGTGTCATTCGAAACAAAAGCAAAAAGTTTTATTTGAGCCATAAGTTAAATAAGCCTCTGATAAGCTGAAGCTTGACCTTGATAATGTTTACTTCTTTTGGGGATAATAGGGAAAGTTGATTGGCACTGATTTGCATTGAGTTACTTTCTCAATAGCTTTTCTAAAAATTATTCCAACTCAAATACGCGCCAGTAACACGCTCCATTTTTATTGAACTCCCCCAAAAAGAAGTAAGCATTGTCAATGTCAAGCTTCAGCAGATCAGAGCCACACTAAATTTCCCATAGAATCGATTTCTTGTTACTAACTTTCGAACTTTTATATTTATATCGAATGTCTTATGTTCAAAGATATTTCAAGGATACCTTTATCGTCAATAACTTTTTTTCAAGTGGAATACGATATTTCAAGGATGATAAGACGCACGGTGAAAAACCAAAGTTATGAGGGCTTAGGCTTATTTTCAGAATAAACAACGACCTATTATGTAGCAGCAAGGTCCGACTAAATTATTGAGCAATCACGACTGCTTATTGTTCTCCCTTGACTGTTTTTGATGTTATGCTGATTTTATTTTCCCACCAGCACCCTCTGCCAGCACCACCGTCGCGTCGACCGGCCTCACGATGCTGCTCCTCTTGCGAAAACCGTCTCCAGGTTGCGTCCATATCCTACACACACTCGCATACACACACGCGCCTACACACTCATGCCTGCGCACAGACACAAACACACATTCCTATACACACACACATACACATACACACACTCATGCCTGCACACAAACACATATGCCTACATACACACACACGAACACCTACACACACACGCGCGCGTACGCACACAGCACTGCATACACAACACGCACACACATACATACATACACACATATACACGCACTCACATAATGCGCCTACACAAACGCACACGCGCATTCATACACACACACGCTCGTGATTGCGAAAAACATGATTTGAATCTCAAGATGCCAAAAATTCAAATTAATATATATATATATATATATATATATATATTTTTTTTTTTTTTTTTTTTTAACTACACTCTATTCGAATAGCTTGGCAACTAAGAAAAAAAAAGCTTCGTGCCAATGATGCAGAACTTTTATTCTAGTTTCTTATCTTGCAATTGACTCTTCAGGCGGTACATAAATTTAATATTGTTATAATATGTATTTTAACTGAACCGAACAGTTATAACTTATTGTAACCGTAAATGGATTAAGTATTATCCAATTCAATATATGTACTGTCCAACCACGGATTGCATGGAATTTTCAAACGTCCAGATAAGATGAATCTATGTGAATAAGGGAGAAAAGTAAAAATTTGATGCGCGTATTCCGCTCATTTGAATGAGACTCTGCTTTTGCAAAAGCTGACATCGGTAAAAAAAATAATAGATTCGTCCATTTCCGGCTGTAAAACGGATATTTTTCTTTCCATACAATCTGTGGTCAGACTTCATAATGACTTAACTATTGCTTTAAAGTCAAGAATTGCATAGATGGCAGTATTAGTAGCTGTAGCCAGGGGCGCTTCGAGCTAAAATTTTTGAGCGGAGTTTTGAAATTCAAACTTTGCCGAATGGTAAAATACGAACGGGCACACATATCATACATACATAGCATCTAATGAGGAGGAACATTAGGTATCATTAGAAAATAATTTAAAAAAAAAAAGGAAAGGAAAAATAATACTACTGTTGCAGTATTGTCCCCAAAATTTGTCGAATCATCTGCAAATTTCGCCGAATAAGGACATTTTGAGACGTGACAGTAACCTCCTATCGGGTTGCCTCTGGTTGTAGCAGTTTTTTTGTCCGAATATATGCTGCTGATGTGTTTTGTGTTTTCCACTGTAAGAAGCCTTGCCATAAAGTCTTCGTACTTTTCAGATGAACGATGTGGAGTATGATCAGGACCCCCCAGAAGGGGTTGTGAAGAGTGGCGTCTGTCCGGTGATGGAACAAAAAGAAACTGCGGATGGAATGATTGATGATCAATGTGGGAAAGAAGTAGAAGACGGATTTGCTGGACTTTGCAGGTAGGATTTATATTTAACTTCCAATGACATGGTCAATCCTAAATAGTTCGTTGAATGCTAACTGTCAAGTCGCCAGCTATTGTTATCGCGTCTCACGAACATCAGAAACAGTTAATGTCTACAAAACGTACTCTAATTTTCTCTAACTAGTTACCTTTTAGCATGAAGTCTTGTTTTTACTTCTTTTTACCAAAAAGGAATTCGCGAAAAAATTTTCACTCAAAAATCGGCATTAATTTCCATTTTTCTCACCCCCGAATGAATGTTGAGTCTTTTTTTCAACCCAACCACACGTGGATATATGCCTAGGAACGTACAGACACCTGAAATATCCATTTTGACAATCGCCGAGTTAATTACAACGAGTTTTCTCGTGACGTCTGTATGTACGTATGTATGTGCGTATGTGTGTATGTGTCGCATAACTCACAAGAACGGAATGTCCTAGAAAGTTGAAATTTGGTACTTAGACTCCTAGTGAGATCTAGTTGTGCACCTCTATTTTTTGGTTAAATTCGGATGCTCCAAAGGGGGTCTTTTGCCCCTTTTTGGGGGGAAATCATTGATGATTTCGATGTAAACAAAGTGGTGTTATAATTTGGCGGACTCTTGGCGATATATGATAGTCTTTTGGTCGCCAATTTTTGCCGCCAACATGGTGAAAAATTTATTGATTTTTCTTTTTTTAAATCTGGTTTCAATTTGGCCACTGTTGGTGATATTTAGAGAGTAAACTATTGAATCACATTAAAGCTGCAAATAATGAGAAAATGACATTAAATTGGAGTAAAAGGAAGTCATGTGATGCACACATAAGCTCGTTGTTGTTTTCAATTAATGCAGATTAATCAAATAGCACCAAAGGCGTCCAAAACAGCCTTGGCAACGTCACTGATCTGTAGCGAATAGAGCAGTTGATAGTCAGTTGGGTTTAGGTATGTGTTGTAGAGTTTGCCCAGTATAAAAGGACAATTAATGACTTCCCTAGGAGAATGTTGAACATCAGGACAGTGAGGACAAGTATTGTAGCTAACTTCTTTGGCCCTATGGAATGCATTGGGGCTTTCGGAAGTACATTCATTTCTTTAAAGTGTCCTGTGCGTAATCCGGTTATGGTAGTTGAAATTACGCGGTTAGAATTAAGTTTTGGGATAGAAGTCTTCTTAGTTGGTTGGGAATGAAGCCCTAAGAAAATTATATAGATCGTAAAAAATGGCCAAGTCAGGCAAATCCATCTTTGCCATCTTTGACTCTTTTTTTTTTTTACTATTAAAATATGTGTTGCTGGTGAAATACTGTCTGACCATGGGTTGTATGGAAAGACAAACATCCGTTTTACATCCGGAAATGGACGAATCTATTATTTTTTAGCGATGCCAGCTTTTGCAGAAGCAGAGTCTCATTCAAATGAGCGGAATACCGGCACCAAAGTTTTACTTTTCCCCCTCATTCAGACAGATTAGTCTTGTCTGGACGTTTGAAAATTCCATACAATCCGTGGTTGGACAGTAGTTCAGATTTTAACACCACAGAGAAAAGAACAAAAACTTGCCCCACAAGCTACTTAGTCAATTGTTCACTCGTAACAAGTTTTAAGTTTTGGGACCACTTGCAACATTCACCATAAGGCTTTTTTCCATCGCCAAAGCGATTTTTTGTAACCAAGAAACAATTATATATATATGGCAACTCCTGCTATTATTTTATTTCCAAACAATGGTCAAAATGACACAGGAACGCATAATTGAAAAGCTAGTCTGTTTTAGTAATGGTGATGGTAATTTAGTGGATGAAGATAATCAAATTCTTTAAAGAAGTTGGTAAAAATCGATGTTAGTGAAATAATGTTTTCATAGAATAGTATTAATCTTCTTTGAAACTATGAACGATAGCTTACTCTAAAAGAAAATTCTTGTTGAAAGATACCTAATTTATTATTGATAGGAAAGAATTTCAATCGAAGCTCTCAAGATAGACATATAAGCTGCAAAAGTTCTATGTTATAATAAAATTTATCAAGAAATTCGTCCCAAAATGAATGTGAAATCCTCAGAACCATGTCGAAAAATGACTTTCTAATGCCACAAAAAGATTCAGGGAAAAATGGTTAAAATATAGTTAATAAAGCTCATAAAAAGGAATTGAGCTAGCTTACGTTTTGTAAACTTATTATATTTGATCAATGAAACGTAACTGAATACTTGAAAAGAATTTCAGTGATTAGTATATGATGAATTTAGATTGGTTCAAACTTTCCACCCAGAACATGATTGCAAGAAAAACCGTTGTTACTGTTTACTTAAAAAAATACAAATTTTTTCTCTTTCTAAAATTAAATAAACGAATGAACCACGTGCACCCAATTTTCTTTTATTTTCTGTAAATGTTTGAAAAAAAAGTTTTTAGCCATAGTAAACATACGTATTTTTTATGTGTTAATATCCATGGCAGACATTTGCTGCTTGAATCAAGGGCGACCATATGGGGGGGGGGGGGCAAATGAGCGCTCAAGCCCCCTCCCCCTTAGAATTTAGAACTTCCTAGCTTTTAGTACTTATTTCTTTGCAAAAATATATAAACACTTCTTCCCCAAGAGTTAGTGAATAAGTTGTTAAAAATGTCAAATTTTAATATCTCTAATCTGCACTGAAATCAGTTTTCATGGGGGAAATATCGTGCTAAACCATGGAGAAAATATCTGAGGCCCCCACCCCTTAAAATTTTGCATATAGACACCCTTACCCATGAGTATATCTGACCAAAATATTTGATTTATGATAAAGAAACAAAGTAAAAAAGCAATTTTTGTTCTACAATGTTACTATTGCATGATCTTGCTGAAGCACATAGTTCGCACAAAGAGGACGCCAACACGAATTTTGATCGTTGACTCTAATCTGCACTGAAATCATTTTCCATGGGGAAAATTTATATTTTCCCAGATGCTAAACCATGGGGAAAATATCTGAGCCTCCCCCCCCCCCCTTACAATTTTGCATATGGGATTTTCAAGCCCTTGCTTTGAATTTTCGTTTATGCACTGGATCTTTTCTGAAAACCTCCCTTCTGATTGCAGGATACATTATGTAGAATACTTGGGTCAACTAGTCAATAAACATCATGTAGATCCTATCCAAATTTTTGGTAACGATGACTTGGAGTTGGTGCTAAGGAGAGCAAACGTGCGATTACCTCCAAAAAGGTATAGAGAATCGGAAGAGGAATATAGAGATAAACTCATCAAAGTAAGTCTTTTCAAATTTGACACATTTGATTTTTCATTGTATCAAAAATATTACAAGGGGACCAGAAAGTATGTTGTTCCTTTCAAACTCTGAATTTTTCGCTTTTTTTTTTTCTGTTGGTAGTTAATGATGCAATAACCCTCGTGCCTTTAGCCACCTAGTGAGAAAATTTTCTATCCCGGATTGATAAAAATCTATTGATTTCGGATTAAAATACCTGCAGATGGGATTTTGGATATCAGTTCAATTTTGTTACATAGCGACTGGAAAAAAGAAATATCAAATGGTGCAATGTCGGGTTAGTTTATTCCAGAGATTGAAAGCAGGAATTGCGTGGTTGTTAAACATGATTATGCACGACTACACCCCTGGAAAAAAACTAATTAAATGCTGTGGGACCTCACTCGGCATACTTACCCCGATATTGTACCATCTGATTTATCTTAGTTTTTGCCGCAGAGCGATTATAACAAACAAAATTGGCTGAGATCCGAAATGCCGTCTCCGGACATTTTGCTCCCAACTCAAATGATTTTCAACGATCCGGAATTGAAAATTTGCACATTAGATGGCAAAAAATATTATTGATAACAAGCTCATTGGCTAAAAGTAAAAAACCTGTTAAAATTTTATTATTTTGGGGGGAAAAAACGACATTACTTTACAGTCTCTCTAGTACTCTTGTTTTTGATATATTTATTTTCACTCGAAAATGTATCCTGGTATAATAACCCAGGGCTAAAATCTATGAAATACTTTGAAAAGATTATTTGTGACAAATAAAATAAATAGGGCCATTCCACGAAAAAACAGACATTTTGGCCCACGTGTGACAGCTCATGTATTTCATTAAAAACAGTATTTTAAGAGGGTAGTGAACAAAATTGTGTTGTTAAAAAAATAACAAGCGTTTGCGCAATTTATTAAGCTAACACTTTTCTTCACTAACTTTCAAAATTAACAGTTTATAATGAAATATATGAACTATGCGGTGCGACATTGCTATTGCATGTTGAGCGTTTTTGAACTGATAAAGAGGCATATTCATTCGATTTCTTACTCTGTAGATATTTTACATATTCATGCTTCTTACCCGTTAGTTATTCATCGCGAGGAAATTGACATGTTTCCTCCAATCTTTTAATTTAAGAGTAAGGTAGACCTTCCAGTTTATGGATATACTCCATTGAATGAGCAGCTCGAAATTTGTTTTTAAAAAGTTTTACATTTTTATTTTTATTTTGGATAAACAGTAACTTCCTTCTGCGCAATTAAAAAAAAAGAAAAGAAGGACATCCACTTTCGTGTTCGAACATTGATTAGAGGCGTTCATTTACAAATTTGCGCGGTAAAAATATTCAGGAACATTCCTGGAAAATAATAGACTACTAATGTGCCTAATTTCGGGTAGAAACATTTTTAGCAAAATACAAGAAGTTTTCCCGTTAAAAGTCAGTAACCACCCTGAAACATACCTGGAATCATTCTGGAAAATTCAGAAACCTCCCCAATAAAAGCCCATGGCGTTGTTTCCAAAATCTTAAAAGTATTTTTTTCTGAAAGAGCACGCTTAAAAACATAGGATCTGACCATTTTTAAATAATTTGTTTAAGTTTAATATGTTTGAAAAAAATTTTTAAATCGGTGCGCTTTCATTGTTTACACTTCTGCACTGTTAAAAATTTTCCGGAAAATTTACGGTAATTGTTACTGGAATCCATGTTGCCAGTAATTATTACCGTAAAAATCAAATGTTACTGTAAAATTTTACGGTTTCCTCGGTAGGCAACAGCAACCAATTGGCGCTGGGATCGCTTATTTCTCCGGTATAAATTACCGTAAAAATCAACGATGCGTTAGTCCGCCATTTTACAGTAACAATTACCAGAAAATCTTCCTGAATTTTATGCAGATGACATCACAAATGATGAAATGCCATACAGTGTTGCCATTCACGGAACAAAATATTTAATTCGCATCTTTATTCACGTGTACTGGCAACGATATGGTTGATAGCAAGCGTAGAGCGCAATATTTAATTCGTTTCTTGATTATCATAACGTGGCAACGCGAAAGAAAGATGCTGCAAAGTGCATCATTTGTGACGTCATCAAGACCACGCCTTGTTTGAAAAATCGGACATTTTAAAAAAAATTAATTAAAAAATAACTGTTGGGAAAAGGAAAGTATTTTCTGGGTCCATATTTTTTTTTAATCAATATCAGTGACTAAAAGTAGTACTTTTGACTAAGAAAGAACCCCATTATGTTTCTGGCATAAATCAGGAACCTTCCAATAAAAACATAGATTATGTGTATAGTAACAGCTTGGAATCTGTCTGATTTGCCAAGAAAGCCAATAAGTCTAACATAGCCGAAGCTACGGCAGAACTGCAAACGAACAGCGTATTTGCCTGCAATTCTTGCAAATCTACAATACGCAGAGACTGCATTTCACCCTCGTTTGGAGCTCAGTCCATCCAGAAAGGGCATAACTGCCTCGGGACATTGCCCGTATATAATCAGTGACGTTTTAGACCTTTTTCGCGGTGTGTATTGTCATTTTTCTTTTAAACTTTTTAGAGAAGCTAAAGCAGAACTATAAACGTTTCGCCCCCTTTTCTTTAACAATTACACACTTTAATAAACATGCTTTTAGAACCACGAACCAAAAGGCTAATTTTTAAACGAGATTATACGCTAAAAAAGTCAGTGAGTTTTTTTAAGTTATTATTTTTTTTTACTAGTAGTAGTTTAACTTTAAATTACTAAGTTTTTTTTTTTTTTTTTTTTGAAAAGGTCATACAAGAAGAGCTACCCTTGAACAGGATGGATGGCAGCTGATCAGGAACATGTCCAAATTCATCTAAAGCCATCGTCTCCAGGTAGAAGAAGCGGACCTTCTTCAATCCACCTTCACACAAGCAGCTGGTCTGTTGATGTATGATCGTGCAAACCAGGACCGTCCAATCACATTTTATTTACTTCAGTCTTCCAAACTCTTCCAAATGAAACTTTGCAACCATCGGAAATGAGCTTTGATTTGTTTTCTTAAGTCATGCCTGAAGTTGGAAGAAATCTTCAGAACTGATCACACTCGAAGCAAGTTTGGTAACAGTTGAAAAGTGAAAACTGGAACGAAAAGTGAATCGAAGAAAAACAGCGAATTACAGTGTAGATTGTTTTTACGAAATACTTTTAGATAAAGCACTTCAGCCTCTGTATGTTTCTAAATTTTCTTACTAAGTTATTAAAAATTCGTTACCATACGAGACAGCTGAGGAATAAAACTAAAGTTTCGAGTAAAATGCGTGCAGAGTTTATACCCAAGAGGTAGACTTTCATTGATAAATTTTTATATATCATGCTTAGGGTTTGCAATACCGGACCTAAAACGCAATACCGGGATTCGGTATTCCTTAACGTGATACCGATATTAATACAGTCGATTCCCGCTACAACGCGATTCGACTTACGCGAAACGGCTATAACGTGATTTTTTCACGAGTATACAATTTTAGACCTAACGTGAATTCCTTGCCAGCAACACGAAAGTTTTTGGAAGGGAATCGCGGTGCTTTAAGTATCAACTTTGTTATTGGTTACAAAAAATATTGTTTTCGCAAATAGACCTTCATTCCTTTAGCATCACTGACTGCGGAAGTTCCCACAGCGTACTAGTCTGAATCTGAACATCGCTTTAGTAGTGCATACAAAAAACTACTCCTCATTTTTCTTTTTTTTTTCATTCTAAGTGCGAAAGTTAATGAAATATAATGACACCTTCTCCTAAGAGCGCTGTTTCATCTAAAGTAAGGTAGCAGGATAGTTAGGTATGAGTAAATCGTTCGTACGCACAATTAAAAGTCAAGAGAAAGGAAATCCGTAAACGCTCGTCGAGTAGTGTAAAACGCGTGGAAAAGCAAAACTGTACTTAAAAATATATTAGAATAACGGTTTGATTACGCAGCTTAAATCATTATCATCATCTTCATTTTTTAAAATTACAAATATCAGTACTGGATCTACTGTACAGTATAGTGCATTATTTTATTAGTATACTGCACGTGCCGTACTAATTTAATTTATGTTCCTCTTTCCCATTGATCATTGATTTTACATCGTAACAGTCTTTTATGCTGAATAAAACAGGTTTTAAAATAAATACAAATAAAAATTCCGTTCTTTAGGTAAGAAATGGTAATGTATAGTTAAGGAATGGTTTAAAACAGCTTTATGTGATGTTTACAAGTGTCTAAAATAATTGGGTATATTTATAAAAGTTTTTACACGTACTCTTTTCCACAACGCGAAATTTCGACTTACGCGAGGGGTCTTGGAACGCATCCCTCGCGTAAGTCGGGTCTCGACTGTACCGACATTAGAAATTTAACAAAAAACATCCAAAAACATAACGTTTCATTGCCATATTTTATTATTTTGTGCAAAAAGTGCATTATTTACTCATTGTGAACAAAAACATGAAGGTACAAATATCACGATAAGAAATCAATAATAGCAAGAAACCTATTAAATTGTCATATTAATATGTATTACATTATTTAATTGTTGTATTAGAAAAACGAATTCCCTGCAGTTGTGTGTGACGTATAGTAACGTACTGGAAATTTCAAAATATTTACTGTTTTTGAGTTTTAAGCCCTCTCAAATGGCAATTATTGAAATTTTTCGAAAAGGAAGATCAAACCGGAACGAATGTTCGTCACATTCGCTTACTTCAACGTAAAAATAAATGTTGCAAAATAACAAGAAAATTGGTCCTGGATACATAATTCCTCATTAGAAATACAATATCAAATGTTGTTTCTTCATGGTCCAGTATGTTGTTAGCAGTTTAAGCGACATTTTAGGTGGTGCATGCACTTCTTTAACGAGCATGAATTATGATACTTTTGGCATCAATTATAGGAAGTTGAACCATATTGCGACATTAGACGTTAAATCCCGGTTATCACAAATTTGCCATTTCAACTGCGCTTGCGCGCGGACTTAGCTTTTTGAGCTTTCTGTTTTAAGATTTCGTGTTGCTTGTTTATATTTAGGCCGAGCTCGAGTCCCAACAAAGTAACGAATGCGGTTAGAATATTTTCTTAGCGATTTCGTGATATATTATATGAAGCAACGGATATAAATGACTGATAATCTTTATAATGTAAAAAGAAAAATGACACCTCAGAATTTATTGGTTTGGAAATATTTATTTAACATAAACGAAAAATACGTTGTGTACTTAAAAAATGATTGAAATATGAGTACAGATGCCCGTCTTTTGCGGATATTTTACGTTAGGCGTACACAGCTTAGTATTATACTTTTTTTTTTTTTTTTTTTGAGTGTTCGGCTTTGTAATAGAAGTGATGCTGCAATTCTAGTACGCTCTTCTGAGGTTAAAAATTTGGCCCTGAAAAAGGACAGAAGATTGGCCCTAATTAAGACACAAAACTCAATCTTTACCGAGGACTAAAAACTAAATCAGAGAAAGCTTTGTGATTTTTAATTTTTAATCTGTTTCCATCTCATATTTATTAACAAATTCAAAATGTTTGTAATTAATTTTAGCAAGATTTTTGAAATAAGCGAAGTCCACGCGCAAGCGCAGTTGAAGTGGCAAATTTGTGATAACCGGGATTTAACGTCGAGTTATTGCGACAGCCATTTGGTCATCGGAGGAAGACTGGAGTAGTTACATAAGTTGAAGCAACTTCTGTTAGGCTGAGTTTTAGACGATTGCAAACACTAAGCATTAACCCGTAAGGCCCATGAACTTTGTGGTTGAGCATGATTTTTTTTTCAATTCCATAAAACAAAAGGCAACGCAAATAATATGTGTGTCAAATTTTGTAAAAATGGTTTCAGTAGATTTTGTGTAAATGGATGGGATATATAGTCCAATAAGAGATGTAAAGCTACAACTATTTTTAAAATTGTATTCATTAGTTATTCAATTCTGAATTGTTCGGATAATTAATAGCATTGCTTACATTTTTACTTCAAGGGTCATGAGATATATGTGTCAATTTTATCCATACGAGATGTAAAGTTACAACTATTTTCAAAATTGGACTCATTCGTTATTCAATTCTCAGTTATTCGGGCGATTAATGATTTTTATATATATATTTTTTTTTAACATTTTTACTTTAAAAGCGTTGGGATAAGTTTAGTCCATAAGAGATGTAAAGCTAAAACTATTTTTAAAATTAGACTCATTTGTTATTCAATTCTAAAATATTCGGATAACTAATGACATTACAGTAGGCGTCGTTTAATGTGATCACGGTTAATGTTATCATTCCCTTAATGTTATCAAAATCACCAAGTCCCGGAACACTTGTATGTTAACACACGTTAAAAAAGTCGGATGTTGTAATCATCGTCTGCGTTTATTGTTATCACTTTTTCATTAACTTTCAATTTTTTCCCGTTTTTGTTCCTCAATTAACAGAAATACATTGGCAAACCCTGACGAGACTAACTTTATGTGTAGTATTTTGTGGTTTTCAATAGCAGTTTAAATTTTTTCTAGGAATGAAGCTACAGAAAGTACGCCCCCAGTGATCACAGACTCCCCCTAAGAAAACTTTCTTTTGCACCTAAAAGAAATCAGTCGCTGGACATGTTGCAGGCATTGATGTAGGACCTCCATTGTTGCCATTACTTTGTAAACTATTAAAGAATTGTGTCGAGATTGAAAACAAAGCGAAGTTAAATTAAAATTTAAACAAGCAAAACCATGCTGGAAAAGACAGAAAAGCTGAATGCGCTTTGAAACTGGTTTACGAATGCCAGGGAAAATTGTCATATTTTACTTCACCTATTATAAAAATTGCATAATTTAGATTTAACTTTTTATAATTCAGATATTTCCATTATGTTAATTTAATAATTTATAATTTAAAACTGCGTTCTGTTGAGTCATTGTGATTTTAATTTGAGGTTGCCAAAATAAATGCACACTAATCGCGGAAAAAATCATTATTTTGTGTCTCCTGGATTCCTTTCGGTTACTGTTATCAGTCGGTTATTGTTATCAAATTGTATTTGTCCCAAAGTGATCACATTAAGCGGCGCCTACTGTACTTACATTTTATCTTCACTTAAAAAGTCATCTTGAAAAAAAAAGTAAGAGCATATCGTCATGTTGCGATGTTAACAAAATAAAATTAACAGTGTGGTATTTTTTAAACAATCTTGTTTTTCTAATACGAATTAATATTTTAATGTCTAGCTAACATGGAAAAATATAGTTTATGAATATTAGCATTCGATAATTTATAAAACCATTTTCCGAGATGCTAAATTTTTATTGAAGAAGCAAAGCATGAAAATACGCTTGACAAAATTTTTTGAGACATATTTTCAATGTTTTAAATACGCTTGTATGGGCTTTAAACATGTCTTTGATGCTACTGGTGTAATCCTGTAACAAATATTGCCGAAAAAAAAGGACTCTAAAGTAAACAATGAAGCTGAAGAAAATTAAAGGACAAATTTTATTGAGCACATATATATATATATATAGAAAGTACATAAAACAAACATCTATCTTTTTCTCTCAAAATATAGAACTTTTTTTTTACATATACATATATTAAATCACCGGTGCATTAAAATATTTTGACCAGCAATGGAGCTAAAAAAAAATTCTCTCATCCACCTCCAATGAAATATAATCTATTTTGTATACATATAAATATTCTCATTTACTATTTTTAAATGCAATTTTCATTAAAATTTCTTTGCTATATGCACTTTGCCCTTCAACTGAAAGATAAAAATTACATTTTGTATAAATATAAACTTTTTTTTCTTCATAACAAACCATGTCTTCTGACTTCCTTTCAATAACACTGTGTTTGCTACAAATTAACAACACTTTCATATTTAAGCGAAAGAATTTTTTAAATTTCTACAGTCTTCAAAACTAAAATGTTAAAATAGTTAATAGTATCTACGTTCGAAACGCTGGAAATGATATTGCAGTTAAATTAAACTTATAAGAAACCCTTTTAGCGTAAAATTTTTATCAATATATATTCCTTTTAAATTTAATAATGTTGTTATACTCTTTTTATAATTAGTCATCAGATTTTTTTTTTACTTGTACCAGAGAAAGGAAAAAGTTAAGAAGCAGCTTAAAAACTCTTTGATGTATCAACCGACATAATTTTTCCTTTATATTGAAGCTGACGATATTTTACCAGCTTTTGGCACAACAGAAAGAAAACACCTAAATAGTATTAATTACATTTCTTACAGAAATTCTCGCAACAAAAAAGGTAATTTCAAATTTATCATAAGGCATTTTGCAAAGAATCGTTTTAATTGCTGAAAAAACTATTTTTCACTTTAAACAGAAACTGTACCTTGGAGTAACAACCAATGTCAGATTTTGACCAAATTAAGTTTATGATAGAAATTTGTTCACGAAGTAGTCAACTTAAGACGTCAATATTTCTGTAAATTGGAGCAACAACCATCGTCAAATTTATACCAAATTTAGTTTATGATAGAAATTTTTCCACGAAGTAGTCAACTTAAGGGTCAATTCTTCTGTATCCTGAAGCAACAACCAATGTCAGATTTTGACCAAATTAAGTTTATGATAGAAATTTGTCCACGAAGTAGTCAACTTAAGACGTCAATATTTCTGTAAATTGGAGCAACAACCAATGTCAGATTTTGACCAAATTAACTTTATCATAGAAATTTGTCCACGAAGAAGTCAACTTCAGACCTCAATATTTCTGTAACTTGGAGCAACAACCATTGTCAAATTTAGACCAAATTTAGTTAATGATAGAAATTTGTCCATTAAGTAATCAACTTTTTGATGTATGTAATAGCAACCAGATACAACTTCCTAGTAATGAATCGTAGTCATCTTATACCCTATAATCTTTGATTTTGCAACTATCAGTATGTTTATTTAAAACTAAAATAGCCAATGTCACTTGTAATTCAAGTACAATTAAAATAATTTCAAACTGTATGGTCATTCGTAATGTAGTATGAAACAATAATCTTTTGAAAATTTCAAAACTTTGTTGGTCTCGGACAGAAAACTTAAATAGAGCCTGAAAATGTTAAGAAACTTTACAACTGCTTTTTGCAAAATTGATATTTTTGACATCGATGGTTGTTATTCCGAAGTACGGATTTTTTTTTTTTTTTTTTTTTTTGTTAATTAACGCCTTAAGCGACTGAAAAAGGCAAAACAGAAAAATCTACTGTCAATAAAAGCAATTAAGTTTTTTTTTTAAATAATAATATTCAAACCAAAAATAAAATTTAAAAAAAAAAGTATTTCAAGAAGATATATGTTTATGTTACAAAAGCTCCGAAATATAATAGCGCAACACCAAATATAATCTTAAGTAATACAAATATAAAACATTTATAAATGAGAAGATTAATTTTATAGTTAGATAAATAATTTTGCAACTCAAATAGACTAGATATCAAGTAAGAACACATGGGAAAAAAATAAAATATACTTTATTTAACTGCATAAACATAAATTCCCAATAACAATAAAAATTTTACACGCCTCAACTTTTCTATTCTTTTTACCAAAAACGAATGCAAAGCATTTCTGCATTTAAGTAGAATTTTTTTTAAGAATTCAAATAATACTAATAATTTTAAGAAATGTAACAATTAGAATTTGATAAACATAACCATGCATACTTAGCACTGAAAATAAAGTAAATTTTACTTTTGAAAGTTTATTTCAGCCTTCTTAAGTTGAAAGTTTTACAAAAGTCATGAACGAATGTTTCCAGTAGATTTCCAAAATAAGTGTTACCATGACAGCATCACTTTTACCTTGCAAACTAAGCGAGATAAAACTGGCCATTTTATTTTATGTTAGTCATTATAATGTTTTAGAAACTACAAGCTGTAAAATCACATTACAAGTTTTACTTTCCGCACGCGCTAATGTTTAAATATTTTCATTGCAAAAAAAAGAGAAAAAAAATGCAATATTTAACTTGCAAATAAATTTGGTTTATGGTTATATTTTACTGAAATAAAATTTCTTAAGCTTTAAATATTAAAGTTGAAAAGAACACTGACATTATCATTTTAAACAACCTAAAATTTACGAACATGATTTCAAAAACGAAACCAATCTTCTTATTTCAATTACTTTTAACATTGTTTTCAATTTACTTTTATGCAAATGAATTTTGAACTCTCTTGGGGGGGGGGGGGGAGGGAAAGACTCAGAATATTTAAACCTTTTTATTCATTGCAAGTTACTAAAATTGCTCTTTTAACTGCATTTTCAAAATTCAAAATGTTTCCAAATACTTTTTACCATAACGCAACAATGCACATAACCACTAAAGGGCAAAATTAGCGGTCGCCAATGGCCGCAGGATGACTAAATGAAAAAAAAAAAAAGATGGTAATTAAAAAAATTATGTCTCAATCACGACATTAAAAATAACAAACGGCATTAGACATTTTTTTCAATCAAAATCAAGCGGCAGCCTTTATAAATTAATTTATTAAAAAATACATTACTTGCATTAATCAATCTAGTTTGGATTGTTAATCTCAACGAATTGTAAGAATATAACGTATTGCACTTTGAATTAAACAAGGTGGCCACTATTTCAAAAAAGGGTCTACTAATAAAGTTGCTGCTACCGGTCACTGGCGACTAAAAAATTTGCTCAATTTTGACCTTTAATCAACACCACTCCTGCAATTTAAAATGCTCTTTAGATAAATAGAAGAGCAACATCGAAAAAGAATTTTAAATAATTTTTTATCACAGTAGTTTCTTTTTAAAAATTTCCTGATTATGTACGTAAAGAGCGTTTGAAGCACAAAACTGTGTTAAAATTCCCTGATTTGTGAGGCAGTAGTGTTTAACCTTCGTGGTATCTCCTGCGATGCAGTAAAACCTGGTAGACGTGTTGAAATCTGATGCCACACTTGAAACATCGATGTCTTCTGGCAAAATGGCACCAATACAAGTGGCGAATAAAATTGATGTTATTGTTGAACAACAACGAATTTGTGTGACCAATACGACAACTTTTAACAGAAATATTTGTGCATCTTTTGAGCATTATTCTCCTGTACTTTTCTGCAAAAGGCCTCTTGACCTTTCGTTGCCTTACATTTTTAATTATATCACAGAAGCGAGAGTTTAAACTTACTCCAGAAGTTTTTATCGCTGATGCAGGGTTGGTCGTGGATACCTTGGGAAGTTGGAAGAGTTTCCTTGGGGTCGACTGTTTACGGGATTTGTGTTCATGGCTTAGCTGAGAGGAGGACAAGCTTTCAATAACAGCTGATTGCAGTGACTGAGGAATGGCAACTGCTACTTTGGACATGGCAGCATTACAATGGGAATAGGGCACGATAGAGCTGGCTTTTCTGGAATACGGATTGTGATGCAAATAGGGACGAATCAAACCCTGACTGGGTGCTTCGAGAACGGATGGCAACATCTGACCATTCTTGGTTTTGTCCAATCGGTGTTTGATCTCTCTGCATCGACTGCATGACTTGGAATGGTGGCACTTCCTATAGTGTCTAATGAATGTGACTTTGTCGGTGGACAGGAATGCACAATGAGGACACCTGTTGCTGTTGTCCGCGTGGTTGGTCTCGACGTGTTTCTCTAACGTGGAATCACAAACTGTGGTAAAGGCACAAGCACGACAAGAGAGAACTTCGCCTGTATGAAAGCGCATGTGCTCCATGATAGTTCGTTGTTTGTCGCTGTTGAAGTTGCAAATGGCGCAGCAGAATTTTTTCCTCTTAGCTGGGTGTTCGGATTTTTTGTGTTCTCCCTGGTCTTCGCGGTGATATATCTCAGTGTGGATCTTGAGTGAGTCCATGTTAGCAAATTCGCAACCACAGTGCCAGCAGGTGAAGTCTTGGTCGATATTATCACTGGTTATGTCAGCCACGCCACTGTCACTCGCTGAAAGTAATAGGAAGAAGGTTGGAGTTTTGAAAGAAATACAACAAGAAATAATGAAAAAGTTGTAGAAAAGTTAGAAAAAATCTGAAACATAAAACAACCACATGAACAGTTTAAATTTTGTTGCGCAAAATGCTCGTATTAAGCAATAGGAATTAATACATGTAGTAACAAAGCAAGCAAGTGAAAAATAATAAGTGATTACTTAAGAAAAGGCAAGGAAAAGCCTTTACTCAATCTGCTACAGAAATAATAGGCTGATACGTATTTTCCATAACTCAACGGTCGATTTTATCGTTACAATTTTAAATTTTTTTGTTTGTTTAATTATTTTATTTGATTGATGTATTTCATGATTTGTTCAAGCAAAATTTAATTACTTTAAATTAAATATCTATTATGCTTTTATTTCTAAAATTTGCTGTCATTTTACAACAAAAAATATTACAAAAAAGTCCCTAAAATCTGAGTCTCAAAAATCCGAGGTTCCTCTTAATTTGAGGTGCTTTTATTTAAGGTATATTTTTAAGAGCTAAAAAGAAAAAAAATTGCATTAAAATATGAAAATCGAAATATTTCGCTGTTGCGTCACGAAATTCAAAACTATCCGCTGAGTTGTAATGGAAAATTATCAGTTTCATGGAATAATTTTATTATTATTTTTTTTTATTTTCAAAAAATCAATCCTTACGCAGATCTACTGACACTTTTAAGTTCTACAATGGGTTTACATCAGGAAACAACAAATGGGAATTCTATTTGACAGTAGTCCGTCAATACTGTTTTTTGTCAGTCAGTTTTAATGATACCACTTGCGGTTCACTACTTCAGTGGTCAACTTAAACAGAAGGAGAACTTATAGAGGTTGATTTTTATGATATAGGACTAATTATGTACCTAAAATGGCGGTTAACTTCGACAGTTGGTCAGCAGGGTGATCAACTTAACAGGTTTTATTCTACTAGCTTGAATGTCAGCAGTATTTACCATTCATAAAGCTCTCTACTAGTTTTCACAAAATTCATTATTCAAGGAAAGAAGACGTTTTATTAGTTTTGTAACTGAAAGAAATCTTCTTACAAGGAAAAATAAAAAAACATCGTAAAAGTCAACTATAACTTACAGCTCTGTACAGGCGATGCAAGTTCGGGCTTAAATTCCACTTTGCAATGGGAAGATGGCAACTTTTCGGAGACACTAGGCATGGATTCAACAGGTGTCCCCTTCAGTTCATTGAATCCGTTGATCCCAAGGTATGGCGGAATCGGGGCTCCGGGAAAGCAGTACGATATGCTGTTGTGTAAAGGGAGGAGACTGACGGATCCTTTCACATCCAGGGGTGGATCGAACTGGAAGTCTGAGGATGGGACGTCGATCTTGGGGCTGGATTTGAAGTCGGCTTCATCACTCTCGTTGTGTCCGCTGTCTTCGGAGTTCTTATCGGATTGGTTACCAGCCAAAATGTCAATGCTGTAGAATATCAAGAAGATTATTTGTTGAAAATGCATTGATTTTCCATATATGTTAGTGCAGTAAGGTTTCGTTCGCAATGCTCTACCAGTCGGTTGATCATATGACAGATAATGACGTCAGCGGTCGTTCACCAACCGATGCGCTTTCGGTTGACACGCGGTTTCTAGCGCAAGTGAAAAATACTTATTATTGGTCAAAAATGTCACGTGGTTTAATTAACCAATCAACCAGCTTAAATTGCGATCGACTGGTGGATCTACCGGCGGAGCTATTAGAACGACTTCGGAAACAACCAGTTAACCGGTACCCCTATTAGAACGCTCTTGTTAGTCACCGGTCGACAGGTAGAGCTATGTGAATGTAACCTAAAAGTCTAAAATGTGGTTATGTCAATATTAGACGGGAGTTGTCTACACACATAGCAAAGTCATTGACGAAAGAGCGAATAATAACGGTGAATCGCTTATGAAAGTCGACCTTCTCCAATTTAGGTCTTTCGCGACAAATATAAACACCAAAAATATGCTTCAAACATCGATGAAAGAACGAATAATTCCGGTGAATCGCCGATTAAGGTCGACGTTCTCCAATTTAGGTCTTTCGCAACAAATATAAACACCAAAAAATATTCTTCAAGTATCGATGAAAGAACGAATAATTCCAGTTAATCGCCGATGAAAGTCGACATTCTCCAATTTCAGTCTTTCACGGTAAATATAAAAACCAAAAATATGCTTCAAACGAGATCACTAACATATGAAAGAGATGATTCACATCACCCACTTCTTACATGCCAATAAAATGTCTCCAGCAAAAACATGGATAATTTAGGAATTAAGTTAACACATTGATACAAAACTTTCTATACTGAAATTATAGCTGTTTAAATTTTGCGAAGTTTTACAGAACAAATTTTACAATAAAACCGTAAGAAAAGTAACTAAATGAAGGTATAAAATTAGTAAAATTAACCTTTTACCGAATCTAGAAAGGAAACAGGAAAACTTAAAACTGAAACATTTACTTAATAGTTTTCGTTTGAACATCCATGTTTTAGATGTGTTTTATGTTTCTCAGATGTTGAATATTTATGTTGAGCGACCATACTTTGGGAGAATCTGATAATTAGAAATGCTACATAGTAAAACTAAATTCATTTTCCTAAGATAGTTTTAAAATAAAACGCAAGAATGATGATAAGTGGTATTAAAGGAACTAATTTTTAACAAAAACTTTACGTTGAATTGACTTAAGTTAATTGTTTGGAGAAAGCAGCAAAAACTCGCTTTAAGAAAAGAGTTATATAAAAATTCCCTCTAAAGTTATACTTTACTATTTATATGCTTTTAATATTTTACTGAGATTCAGGCCCATAGGAAGTATGTATATCTATAAATAATACATTAGATCAAGAACAAAAACAATGTTATATACCCAATCTCAAAAAATTTAGTATATATTTGATTTGTTAAAAATTTAGAATAGCCGCATTGAGAGACATAGACACGTCAAGATCACAATGTTTGACCTTGACCAACAAAAAATAATTTCAGTGCTTTAGACTTTTTGAAGTATTTAAATCAAAACTGAAATGAAGCATTTGGATTCCATAGCTTTTACCAATAGATTTTGATTTTTCGAAAGTAATATCAGTAACGATAACATGGTTTGTAACTAATGACGTATCACAAGGTGCAATAGCAGGTATTTCTAAGTTAGTTAATTGACTGAATAATTATAAGAATATTCTTTTTACGTCAATAAATTCCACGAATAGTTCATTTCAATAATTTAAATGCTATATTATTTATAAAGCAGGGATGCCTACCTGGGGGGGGGAGGGGATCGTAACGCAGACTGTGCCTTTGAAATTTGAAGGGAAGTGTTTTAAGGGGCATTTCTCTCTTTTTTCGGGGGGGGGGGGCTCCCGATTAGGTTGTCTTTGTGGTATTGGGGATTGCACCCTAGCTCTTCGGTGGGGTGGGCACCCATGCATAAAGATATTGATTATATTGAAGTAATATCGTATTTTTTCTATGGTTCCGTTTGTTTTTTCTTACAAGAAAAAATGCGCAGAAATTAAATAAAAACATAAACTATTGTCACTAATAAGGGGGGAAAATGCATTTCAATGTTTACTAATGTCAGCTCAAAGGTAAAATTCTATTTGTCTTCCTTTAACTAAATGGTCTACATTTTGTGAAACATCTCATTCAACTAATACATGCAAAAATCGATGCGAATTAAAAGATACACAAGATGCCAAAAATATTTTACTTACCAACAATCCTTCATGTGAGCTTCGAATTCTTGAGCATGATCAGTAATATACTTGCACTTGGTACACACAAGCTTTCGATGCGTTTTATAAACATGGGTGAACAGTCTTTCATCTTTCCCAGCTTTGAATTCACAAAGTGGACACTGATAATTCTTCAAATGCACGTTTAAGTGACGACGGAGGCACCATCCATCAATACCTTCCCATGGGCAGTAAGAGCACTTGAATGCTTTCCGTTCATTAGAATCCGCTTTCTTGCTGCTCAAGTCTATAACATCTTCTGGTCCTTGATAATCTTGTTTGTCTTCGGGACTTGCAGCCAAGTTGTCCCTACAGCTTACGCCATTTTCTTTCAGTAGCAAATCCATTTTGCTTGTCGAGATCATCTTTCCAACAGGACTCGGGCTTCCACTTTTGCAAAGCTTCTCATCAGGACTGGTCGAGAGAAGTTTATCTACAGAAAAATTGGTACTGGCTGAAGAAGAGCACCTCGGAGGTCTTCGTCTGACAAGACTTATGTCATAAGGATGACCTCTGTGGATTCTGAGGAAGTGTTTCTTGACATGATCAGCACGGTTGAACAGCTTAAAGCAGACGTAACAGTGGTAGGGCTTATCTTCCTTATGTATATTTTCGTGCCTGACGTACAAATCTCGCCGATCTGTTGTATATGGGCACTTTGGGCAGACAAATTTCTTCTCACAGACTTCTGGATCAAGTCTTTCCCTTCCTTGACTGTCGACGGTTGTTTTCAGATGGGTTAAAAGCTGGAATATCTCCTCCAGAAGAGGCTGACCTTTCCAGAGAGATGGTGGGGCGTTCGGTACCCCGTGGTGTTTGGCCATATGCATTCGAACACACCTCGACCACGTGCTGCTGTATGGGCAGTGTAAGCACTGGAACACTTTGGCACTTGTATGAGTTCCCAAATAGTGCTCGGCGATGCGAGATAAGAATCCGACTGCGTTGCAAACCACACAACGAAACATTTTTGTCTCAGGGTTATAGCTTGCAACTGTTGAATTATCCCAGCTCAACTTCTGTTTTCCAAGAATCCACGTGCTGTTCTTTGAATGACCATTTATAATCTAAAAGATGAAATATATCTTTTAGATTTAAACAATAACAATAATAATTAATGAACAATAATGCAAAAGAAACCATATGACATATTTAAATTATTTGCTTCCAAAAAATATGGGTAAATTAAGGATTCTTGAATTCAATTCATTCTCTTCTCTCATGTTGTTGCTGTCGTATCTCTTGAAGAAATAAAATGTCATGGTGCATTCGGATAACTTCGGTTACATACCGATTGTCAACTCTAAGGACAGATTACCGTTCGTGGGGTAGCCTAACTAAGATATGCACTGCTGTTGCTGTTACAGCCTGATTGTCAAAGACATGCCAGGAAGTTGGTTCAGCGTCTGGACAGTTGTTGAAAATTTGGCACTTTTTAATACCATCAGCAAAAACTTTCACTTTTATGGTATTTCGTCCTTAACCTTATGAGAGTTACTATAGTGGGGGCAATTAACCCGCAACATTGTGAAGGCTACGCAGAACCTAATCGCAGCACTACGACGCTGTCATGTTAGATTTGACCCAACTATAACTACCTTCCACTTCCAGTCGATATTTAGATCATAATTTGGTACATTAAATTTTTATATAGAACAGAATAATAATCTAAATTTTTGCGAAGGCTACATCAGTCAGGGATGTAGTCAGTCTGATTCAGACTACTGGCCTTTTTCGCCAATGTCAGCAGTTTCATTAAACTCCAAATCAATGTGAAGAAGAATCCATTTTCAGGACACACAAGCTTTTCTGCAAGTTGAAAAGTTGCTGTAATAGAGATATAATGTCCGAAACTATAATGAGTAACCTTTGCAGATGGGGCAAGTAGGTCAGACTTTGAGTCATTGAAAATAATAATTCCAGTTAATTGATGTGATGCAAACCGTTTTACATTTCAGTGCTTTGAGTACTGCAATCAGTTCTGTAAAATTTGATGCAAAATTCCCAGCTCTAGCTGCAATCTGAAACCTTTGGGCGTCAGAGAGTAGAAAAAAGGCTCTGGAATCTCCTTTTCTAAACGTTAAGTTAGATGATCCATTGGAATAAGCAATGATATGATTTTTGGGGAAAGAAGCTTTCATACTGTTTTTAACGATGGAGAAAAGTGAATAGAAATTTAAACTTTAGCACATATCTTTAAAAAACCGAAAAGTCAGTCTAGTGGCATAAGACGTATTTTTCGTCTTATATCAGAAATTCATACCTGTGTTTCATCCATAGACGGAACGGGTGACACAGGAGGCGTGGTCGGTTTCTCCAATTTGACTTTAGCAAAGTCCAGGGGCCTATCCTCAGCAACGCAACGATCCCGGTACACGAGACTCCGTTCTTGCTCCGTGAGAGCCGGGAACACAAATCCTTCAGGATGCAGAGATGGTTTGACGAAGAAGTTGCCATGACGAAGCAGATATTCGTTGCTGAAAGGGAATCCCCCGAATGCAACTCCACCGAACGCATGCTCGCTCTGGGTCGACATCGTCTTCATGCAGTTCAGTGAATCAATGTTACCACGCTGTACCAAATCTGGAAAAGGAAAACACTTTAGGTTACGATGCAATCAAGTATAAAACTAAACGTCAATAAATTATTTTCTTACTGAAAAAAAGATACTAAAGTATTGAGCATTTATACTCAAAGCAATTTGAGAAAAAGCTCAATACAATGACTATGACTGCGGAGTCATGGGACAAAAAAGACTTCGACCCCGAATCCTGAAATTGTGTTTATATATATATATATATTCCGAGACTAAAACTATAATTTATGCTTCTATTTATCTAAAAGCTGATACGATATAAAGAATGAACCCGAAAATGTCGAATCATGCACAAATAGACACACAGCAAGTGGAAACGGGAAAACTCATCTCAAATAATGAAATCCTGTTTAAGTTTCTGAAAATTTTGTGCAGTTTTACATTACGCAGGTTCTGTGCTTGCTTTTCCAGACGCAGTGAGTTTTCTCCCCTAATTCCTAAATTAGCCGATATTTTATAAAAATAGAAAAATATTGATTAGAATTTTACACTTGTACATCATTAATTTCGCTCATTTTTATTGCATTTGGGAACTATATTTTCTTTAGTTTTTATCGAACATTCTTCGATTGTCAGTTTGAAGTCAGTCAAAGATGTAGGTGAATGAATCGATTTGGTGAATTATTACTATTTTTTTTTTAATTGGATCGTTTATTTCCGAAAGGACGTAAGACCTAAGGAAATCTATTGAACTTACGCCCTTTCTGAAGTAACCGATTCATTAATTTTATTTATTTTTTCATATCTCTCAATAAGCAAAATTTCCGAGTACATGATTTAAGAAAAAGAGACATTGGATTGGAAGATGATAGACCACAGCCATCTGTTGATAAGGAGGTGGATGGACCTGGTTAGTATCAACATTGAAGAGGGCACTAGTGAGTGCCTTGTGCAAAACCACAGCCATGTGCTGAACAAGTAGCAGATGAACTAATCACTAATATAATGTCATCAGTGCGAAAAGGGGATACTAGAGAAATAGAGAGTGTTATGGGATAAATCACAGTCAGCTGTTGAGAAAGAGTTGAGTATGCGGGGAACAACGATGAAAGAAAGGGAGGAAATTATGCGGGCATGTTTTCAGCAAGACTCTTTGTTTTTGAAGCTAAATACTATGTAATACTGTTTCTCAATTTTCACCATGTAAACAAACTTCTATTGCATATTGTTAATATCTTAAGCATGAGAAAAAAATTAACTTTCTCTACTCTATCTAATTTTCTGCACTACTTGTGATTGAAAAAAATTTGTTTGTTTTGAGAAATATTTCGTTTTATTTACTTTTAACTTAAAACAGGTGTGTCTTACAAAGTTATAATCATTTTGTAAAACTGTGCAATCAATTTCTGAAAAGTATAAATAAAGTGCTTTAAATAATTTCAACTGTTCTAGAATCTCTGAAAATTATTTTTGAAATTCCTTGAAAAGTTCTTCAATTTTGTCTCTTATCAAGAAAATAAAATACGAATTGCCCAAATGGCCAGAATATAACTCTTGCGTTCTTATTTTCTGAATCTCTACACCATTTCTTTTAAATCATTTTGTACAATTTTTATACTGTAGGGCATTTGATGAAAAGGGGGGGGGGATGTTGGGGAAGGGATCAAAAACAAACAAACTACACTAAAAGCCGATGTGAGCAAATGACACGATGTGCTTCTCTTTTCTCCTCTCTCGCTTTTCCTCTTTGTCAATTAATGTCAACGATTTGTCGAGCAAGCAATTTTTATTTTGAACGATCTTGATTTGCAAAAGAATGCATAATAACTTTTTAAAAGACATTGTTTGCTTTTTTTTTCCTTCATATTTTTGTAGTCTCAATTTCCCCCATAAGGCCTCAAAATACTGATTTTTAAATATATTTTTCAAAAAATTTCACGGGGGAGTAATCTCCTGTTATCCTTACTACAACAAGGTGTGAATAAAAAACAATAAGAAATTAAAATTTAAAAAAAATAGTCTAACAGAGTGGAATCATTAAAAATCGAGAGAAAAAAACATCTTCTATGCTAATATTTTTATACGTGTATGTATGTCTATATATATATATATATGTGTGTGTGTGTGTGTGTGTGTGTGTGTATGTTAGGGCATTTTGCGAATCCGGGTCCCTCCCGAAAAAAATTTCTGGATACGGCCTTGGAATTACGTGATCTCCGTTCCTTTCTCCAGCAAAAAAGAAAGTTGGAATTATTTAGATAGCTGGCGTAGTGCCGGACACAATTTGATGGAGATCCGATTTAAGAGAAAAGATGACTTTATTTAAAAACTGTTGACCTTATTCGAATGGGAATTTTAAAAACTGCTCGTGCTGACTACTTTTCTACTCCTAATATACACAGTGGCGCACACAGGAATTTTGTAAGGGTAGGGTCCAAGGTCAAAAGCCTTATTCTCTTATCATACCCCAATATACCGTCAAATATATTGGCTTGATTTTATCAATTCCCGGGAATGAAAAACAGTAAAAAATAAACTCTTGAAATTGAATTAGCATTGTTAAATGAAATATACTTAAATAAATAACCAGGGAGTAAAATAATTTATGCTTTTACTTTTCTTATGATTAAAAAATGGATTCAAGTTCAGAGAATCTCATTTTATTCTGCAATTACAAAACTAAAAACATGGTTATGCAGTGTATTCATTTATAATCAACATTCTGCTTCTTACAAGCAATTCGTTATAGAAAAAGTGCACAACATTTTAAAAAATCTTTTAACATGAGGACTTTATTATTTCACTTATAACAACTGAAGGTATTGTTACCTTTGTTTGAAATTGTTATACGTACAAAATACATAGAATCATAATCAATCGGTAAAAAAGCAAAACCTATGGGAGGGGTCCGGACCCCCCTGGACCCCTCCCTTGTGTGCGCCACTGAATATACACCTTCCCAATTAATATATTGTAGGGGGTTTCTTTCTTTCTTTCTTTCTTTTTTTTTTTTTTTTTTTTTGTACGTGTTTGACTTCTGCTCGTGTTGACCACACGGGTTTCAATATAAAATTGGCAATTTAGATCTGGTAAAATTGGGGGAAAATTACTAGACATATGCCAATAGTCACTTGTTATTCTAACAAAACATAGTGAGAAATTCGAAATTCTAACAGTTTGTGTTTGCGCTTAAAACTTTTTTTTTTTTTCGTTTTTTCAAAAAAGTATAAAACTGGATATAATCCGTTTTGAAAGTAAACTCCTCATTTGTCGTCGACCAAAGTGGAATAAATAAATAACATACACGGAAAACAACATTCGCTATTTCAACTCATATAATTCCTTTCCTCTGCCTCTTCCTTAGCTCAACCCCCCTCCCTCCTCCCTTCCTCTTTCGCCATTCGGTATGAAATAATCTGACAAACAATATCTAGTGGCGCCATCTTTTAGCAAGGCATGACATAGAGCTTCAAACATTATGTGAGATTAATGGCAAATTTGTGCTTTTTTAACGTTGTTTTTCTTACTTTACTGTTCAGCACAAAGGTATTTATTTATCTTATTATGTGAGATTATTCGGCTGGTGAACAACTAAAGGGAAGTTGAAATTTTGATGCAAAACACTACTTTTTTTTTTTTTTGTGCAGCAAAACATATTGTAAGTGGCACTGACATATTTTAGAATGCTCCAACTTTTTCCTTGGATTAACTTAAGAAAATAGTAAAATAAAAAAAGTTCCTGTATTATGCGAAAGCACATGTAAAAAATTACATTCTTAGAGCAACGATAAAATTTAATTATTCAGTATCAAAGTAATTAGTGAAAATTCCTATGCTTGTTTGTTGCTATTAGTGCTTTTTTTAAACACAAAATGTAAATTCTGGCTGCGCTAATATGTCCATGTAATCTGAAAACAAGTGTTAGTGATGTTATGTATTTTCTATTTAAAAAATCTTGTTGCATAGATTTCTTCTTTAGCACAAAGGCAATTATTTATTTCTTAATAGAGACTGGATTTCCTAATACAATTGATTATCAACAGACTCGTCTTTGAAGATGTTTTAAGCGAAAGTGAGCATGGTTTTTGCTCTTTTTTTTAATAAAAGTTGTATTGAGTATGCAATCAGTAGCGTAACTACGGGGTCTAGCGACCCTGGTGAGCTAAAGAAATTGCACCCCCCCCCCTCTAGGGTCGCCCACATGGGAAATCATCGGTGGTCATTGTGACCTCCATTTTTTTAAAAAACATTTTGATTAGTTGATTCGACAAATAGGAGGCAGTATTGCAATTTGTCTTTCTTATTTTCTTTTTTAGAATAGATTTCAATGATGCCCAATGTTCCTTTCTCAGTTGATGTTATGCAAGTGTCTCTAGTTCATTTTCTTGAAAGGTTTTTTTTTTTTCTTTTTTTAAGCATTTTCCAAATTCTATGATAAAAAAATTAATAAATAAAAATTAAAATTAAAAACTTTTTTAATCATTGGAAATGCCCCCCCCCCCCCTCCAGACTGCTGCGCCACTGGCGAGAGCCAGTCCTGCCAACCCCTAGTTACGCTACTGTATGCAATACACACCCTTAGCACAGTAGATTAGGCCAAAGTATTTTAATTTTTCAGGTTTAGATTTTAAGTGAATAAATAAAATGAACAAGTAAAATAAGAAGCAAAAATGCATTAAATAGAACAAATGAACACATCCCGAGAAACATAATTGCGAATATATCCGCGATAAGCACTGTCCACCGGCCTCCGCGCGGGACCTCCTCCTGGGCGGTGGCGTCCATTTCCCAAGGAATCGACTGAATGTATCCCCTACCCTCTCGACTTTACGTAGTTCTCTTTAGACAAAATAGCTTCCAACACTAGCTTTCCAGCCTCTAGGATCCAGCCCCTGGCATTCATTTGAATTTTAACATCTTGAATTCAAATTATGTTTTCGCAATGGGGTTGCTTCCTTCAGTCAAAAATAGTACTTTTAGTCACTGAAATTGATAAATAAGCAAAGAAAATAACATGGACCCAGAAAATTCTTCCATTTTTCCAACAGTTATTTTTTAATTAATTTTTTTAATGCCCGATTTTGCAAACAAGGCGTGGTTTTGATGACGTCACATATGATGCTCTTTGGCGCATTTTGTACCGCGTTTCCACGTTATGATAATCAAGATGCGAATTAAATATTGCGCTCTACGCTTGCTGTCAACCACGTCGTTGCCAATACACGTGAGTAAATGCGAATTTAATGAAGAGAGAATGCGAATTAGAAAATGGGAATTTAAAATTTTGCTCTGTGAATGCCAACACTGAATGGCATTTCATCATTTGTGATGTCATCAGCAAGAAATGTAAACAATGAAAGCGCACCTATTTAAGTATTTTTTTTTAAATATTAAACTTAAACAAACTATTTAAAAAATGGTCAGATCCTATGTTTTTAAGCATGTTCTTTCAGAAAAAAATACTTTTAAAATTCTGGAAATGACCCCATTATGATTACGAGAGGAGCTATTTGTAGAAACAAGAAACCCAACGAGTAGGGTTCTTTGGCAATTCGTGATTGGGAAAAATAAATTGAATTTAAGAGGTCAAAATTCAAATTAATGCTGGACATAAGGGCTAGATGCTAGATGTTGTACACTAGACGGTTTTTTTTTTTTTTTTTTTTTTTGAGCAATCACGATTGCATATTGTTCTCACTTGACTGTTTTTGATGTTACGCTGATTTTATTTTCCCGCCAGAACCCTCTGCAGCATCACCGTCGACCGGCTCCTCACGATGCTGCTTCTCTTGCGAAAACCGTCTCCAGGTTGCGTCCATATCCTACACACACACGCATACATACAAACACCTACAAACTCACACACCTACACGTACACACACTCCTACACACACACGTACACACACTCATGCCTGCACACAGACACAAACACACATGCCTACATACACACACACGAACGCCTACACGCATACACAACACGCACACACATGCATACATACACTCACACACACACACACACACACATGCGCCTACACAAACACACACGCGCATACATACACACACACACACACGCTCGGTGATCGCGAAAAATATAATTTGAATTCAAGATGACAAAAATTCAAATTAATATTTTTTTTTTATATTTATTTATTTTTTTTTAGATACTCATTTCGTTATAAGCATCCCAACAAAAAGCGTAACCAGTGAAAAAAGGAAAGATCTAGAAAGTCTGCACCCATAAGCAGTTTACAAGCAGCCATAACCTTTTTGAAGAGATATGCCTTTTTGGAAACCTCCCTCCGCAGCCATTTTTCCTTAGAACCAACCGTATCTGCTGTCGAATCGGTCTATTTCGAACGACAGAGGAAGGAAGAAAAATTCGAGATGTTGGTGAGATTTCGAAGTACAAAGCCTTTGATAAAATGTTTTTTAAATGTGGAAACATTGAGATTAAAGTTAGAGAGCGAACATATTTTTCAGACTAAAATTCCTCTGCAATAATGTTGTTGCGAGTTTTACTGTACGATTTACTACACTAATTATACCTTGTAATTTTAGTAATTAAATTGAGATTATACATAGGGGATGTTCACAAATTATATCACGCTTTGAAGAGGAGGGGGAGCGTTAAATTGAGACAATTAGTGCGAAGCTGGAAACAGGGGAGCCCACAAAGGGGGATTATGGCGCAAGTTGCGCCATCAAAATGGGGGGGGGGGATTTTAAAAATTGCTTTTTATTTATTTATTGATTTATTTTTAATTTAAATCAGTAGATATTTATTTTATTTTATTTTATTTTATTCTGTTTATTTTTTATTTCATTTATTTAGTTTGTGTGTGTGTGTGTCATTGGCGTAGCACAGAAATTTTCTAATAAAATAATAATAATAATAATTAAAAATAATTAAATACATAAATAAATAAAAAAATATTTACAAGAATAAATAAATAATAAACATTAAAAAGAAAAAATAAATAAAAATTATTTTAAAAAAATAAATAAATAAAATAAAAATAGAGCTAAAACAAAAAGGGGGGAGAGAGTTGAGGAAAATTTTGGGGGGAATTTGCGCCATTGAACTTGGGGGGGGGGGATGGACACCCCTGGATGAAAAGGGGGGTAACAAGAAGTGTGACATCGCGCATTTTTTATAAGATCGTGTTTTTCGAAGTGATACCAATTATTTGAATTATGCAAACTTCCGAATATTTGTTGAACTATTTTGCTTACCCAGCCTGATGCACTAGTAAAAGGATATTCTTGCCTATGTGGTCTAAAGATAAAGTACGGTTTTAAAATATAAATTGTATAAAATATTGCCAAGAATTTCATTCTTATTTTAAATCAGCACCATATACTCGAGCACATTTGTGCAATAAAATGTATAACATCACGTCAATTTCTTTTTGAAGACTTCAATTTTTGATACTGCAATAAGCGCAAACTATAAAAATGTGCAATTTTTTAAATATAATACACATGCAGTTGCCTAACAATGCAAAAGGCCCCGTTTTATTTTATTATTATTATTTTTTTTAATGATCACCTTATCTGACTTGTTTTTTTGAGCAATCACGATTGCTTATTGTTCTCACTTGACTGTTTTGATGTGCTATCATTTTATTTTCCCGCCAACACCCTCTGCAGCATCACCGTCGACCGGCTCCTCACGATGCTGCTCCTCTTGCGAAAGCCGTCTTCAAGTTGCATCCATATGCTACATACACGCGTATACATACACAACTACACACACAACACACGCACACACATACACACACACAAACACATACAAACACTCAAACGCATACATACACACACACGCATACATACAGACACCTACACATACAGACAGACACCTACACCTACACACAACTACCCACACACTCATGCCCGCACACAACTACCCACACACCCATCACATTCATGCCTGCACACAGACACAAACACATATGCCTACACACACATACACATTCCCCACCACACACAAACACTCATACATACAACTACCCACACACTTATGCCAGCACACAGACACAAACACACATGCCTACACACACATACACAGAACCCCTACACACAAACACACATACCCCCCCCACACACACACATAAACACACATGCCTACATACACACACACTCGTGATTACGAAAAACATAATTTGAATTCAAGAGGTCAAAACTCAAATTAATTTTTTTAAATCTGTTTTAATTTTTTTTTTTTTTAAATCAAATCCCTCATTCAACAGAAAGATATTTCTTCTAAACCACGCGTTCTTTGACCAATCGATGCATGGTTTTTTTTCTCCCTTCTTTATTCTGGATTTCGAACTTCGTTTAAGCGGCAAACCTTGTTTACAGCAGCTGTCAAAGCAATAGCAAATTTGACACGAAACAGATGCTCCTTGGGATTTTCTGGCGTTCTAGTTCAAAGTCTGATCAAAAGATAAATAACAGGCAAGTGGCGATCAAACATAATAACTGAAAAGCTGCTTTTCACCGTGCAATTAAAAATTACGGAGCATTTTAAATTTGTGGACGAACTACATAGTATATGTAGAGCAAGTTTAATGTCTTAAAAAAGGGCGATGTATTAAGTACAAATACCGTGTAAGCGAAAATAAATGCATAACAGTGAATCTAAAATGTATCTACACTTCATCGCTTATTTTATCAAATGTAAAAAACGAATAGTTCTGACAAAATTTGAATTTTTAAAAGGGTTTTTGAAAAAAAAAAAAGTACTACTTTCCAAACTGCCATTGTTCGAAATCTTAGACAACACGTTAATTAGTAAGTTTCTCTAACTATGTCAGATTTTTTCCCCAAAGGTACTTTGAAAAAATCCTTTCGCATATACAAATACATTTAAAAGAAAGGAAAAATTGAAAACATTAACATAACTTCAAGTTGGAAATTTCTTCATCTGAACAAAAGACTAGGAATTCACTAGCGAAGTTAAGGGCTGAGATTTTACAAACAATAAATAAAGAAATAAATAACTAGTATGTTGTGGCCATCACGAAACTTTCTTCTATATTTTTCTTTTTTTTTCTGATCCCTCCCCATGCTTGACGAGAACGCAATATTCACAACAAAAACAAAATTACACATGCAAAAACTGACCACCATCCCAATGTCTGAATTATTGCAAAAGCAAAGCAAAGAGCGAAAATTGAAAGTTACTTTAAAAGCCTTGCTTGAATTAATTACAAATATTTTATTTGTTAACAAACATAAGATGGCAACAGTTAAAAATTTTAAATCATTGAGATAATATTTCCGATCATTTCCATACAATTAAAATCACGAGAAATACGCAGACGACAATTTGTTACGATTTATCTTTCTTATTGTTGCATTAATAAAACTATTTTTATTCGCAAAAAAAAAAAAAAAAATCAACACCTCTTGGAGCGATTGGAGTCAAAATTGAACCAAAGCCTGTTTACGTATGGATTCACATATATTCCAAATTTCAACCAGAACGTAGCATTACTTCTTGAGATAGGGCACTCACAATGGAAAAAAAGAACGGGCGATTGCGCTACCCCCTTTTTAGCTGTTGACACCAAAATAAAATCAGCTCTTATACCCACTTAGGGCTACTTGTCAAAAAATTTTTGTTTGATTCCGTTCGTTATTTCTTGAGATACAGCAGTCACAATTGACGACAAAAAACGTTCTATAGCTCAACCCCCCTTTGAGTTATTGACACCAAAATTGAATCAGCACCTGCTCCTGTTAATGGCAACATATGGACCAAATTTTGTTTGATTCCTGAGTTACCTGTCCTCCTCCAGTTACTTCCTGAGGAATTGCAAGCACGCGTAACTCAAAAAACGTCCCATTGCTCCACCCCCTTGGAGGAATTCGCGCCAAAAACCAATGGGCACAAGTTCACATACGGGCACATATGTGTACCAAATTTCGTTCGATTTCATGCGGTAGTTTTTGCTGTAGAGCGGCCACAAAAAACTGGTCACACACAGACGTGACACACATACATACACACACATACATACATACACACACACACACACACAGACAGACATTTTCCAAAAATAGTCGAAATGAACTCAGCACACCTCAAAACGTTCGAATCCGTCAAAATTCGAAATTCGAAAATTTGCACGAATCCAATACTTTCTTCTATATATTAGATATAGAAGAAAGTAAAAATCGCATTTGCATGCGTAAAAACAGATGTTTCTTTAAAAATCATTCATTTTATGCCTATTTTAAACAAAAGACGATTCTTTTTTGTAGTACATCCGTGAACTGTGCAACCGAAGCAACTTTTGCCCTTACATTGCGATTTTTTGCCTAATTTAATTCTGATATTAGATTGTTAAATCCTGTTGAGAGGATATTAAGGCATTCTTTACTCGCTTAAAGGTGAAAAATGCTCTGAGGGCAGAAGCAAGATGGACGTAACACCCTATTTTAATGAAGTTTGGTTTGTATTTGAAAGGGATAAATATACAAATTAAGACTAATTGGAAGCAAGTGGAGTGGCGTTTGAAGTTTTTCATATTATAGTTTGACCTGGCCTAATGATCGGATAAAGAATCTGGTACAGTAAACACCCGATTATCCGCGGAATAGGGTGGCACCAGGGGTGCCAAAATTAAGAACAGTATATACGGGACAGGCTTCTAGGAGTCAAAAGGGGGGGGGGGGGCTATTTTTGAGACGTCTATTCACGATAAATCTGAAAAATTAAATCGCAACAAAGCGTTAAACCTCACAAAATGTCGCCTATTAAAGTATAAAATCGGTTTCATTGCGATTGACGACGCATGCGCAGTGATATATTTCCAACGTTAGTCAATGCGCAAAGCAGCCATTCGGTTTCTCATATTCTGCCACCAAAACAAAAACATACAAACCAAATCAAAAGAAAAATAATTTTTGCGTTTGCAGTCATAATGATTTTCTTATTGCTCATTATTTCACATTTTTTTTTTTACTTTATTTTTTTCCCTTAAAATAATGCCTCGTTCTGTAAAATATTGTTATCAGCTAGAATACGGGACTTCAGCAGTCCCGTATGGAAGGGACGCGGGACTAATTTTCAAAATACGGGACTGTCGCTTGAAATCCGGGACGTCTGGCAACCATTGGTGGCACGGTAACCGCGGATAAGCGCAAACCGAGGGAAATCCAAATAATAAGTAAAAAACAATACTACTGTATACAATATCAATATTTATATATATATATATATATATATATATATATATATATATATATATATATATATATATATATATATATATATATATAATGAATAACACTCACACATACACTAAATAATAATACTGCCGTGTGCTGCTAGACGGCAGTATCTGCAGAAATTAGTTTTCGAGATATTTGAAGAAATGTGTGGTGGAGTCAATAAGGGAGCTTGTACAACAAAGATAACGTACAATAGATAACAAAAATGCAAAAAAAAAAAAAAAAAATGGAAAACGAAAAATTTGCAGTTACTGCCCTATACCTGCAGAATAGCTAAAAAGATTTACTACATTGCATCTACTAATTTTGAATGTAAAAAATATATGTAAAAGGTAAAAACGAACAATGACACAATAATAAGTATAAAAACCATTTAATGACAGTTTCAAAAATAAAAAGTGGAAAGATCCGCGGATAATCCGACGGCCGATTAATCGGGAATTTACTGTACCATGTGAATGAGCTCAGCTCCGAGGCATCGATAAACATCTTCTTTAGGGGCTCTCCGAAAATTGATGACACATTTTGTTTCAAAATTTTTTATCCCTTCCCCCCCTTTGTCACAAAATGTCACACATCACCATACCCCTCAACCCCCCCTGTCACATGTAAAGCTAATTTTCGTAAACATATTCTTATAAAAAATACATGATGTCACACTTCTTGTTTCCCCCTCCCTCTCCCTTGACACAAACTCATAATTTCACGACCCCCTACCCCCCTAAAAGCGTGACGTCATTTGTGGATAATCTCTTTGATAAATTTTATTTTTTAAGGCAGGTGTTGCTAATAGGAACTTACAAGCTTTGCTATGCACTGGTTGCAGTTGAAACTTAAAATAAATGGATTGGTATTTGTTGTTTAATATTTTAGTAGAACAATAACATGACTGTAAGCCCCAAAATTTCCCCTACGTAAAAACAAACTGCCTTTTAAAACGTTGATTAACTTTAAAGCAATATTAGCTTTGAATGTCAGTAAAATTGAACGCAATTAATTTTTAATGTTTTTATTTCATCACAATGACATCAGCAGTAGATTTCAATAAATATAAAGCGTTATTTTCTAATTTTTTTAATTACGTTATATTTTAAGAGGAGTTTACACATACTAAGTACAAAATCAGGCTCGGTAATTTTTAAGGCGAATTTTTAATTACAATAAGAAGCACTCGTGCGCGAACATAAGTACACGCACTTCTTTTTCCTTTAACGATATAAATTCTTATGGTAAGTAGTAAAGATAACGCAAAATATTAATACAGTGGAACCCCGATTTTACGTTGCCCGTTTCATACGTTTTCCCGCTTCCGACTTACAACAAACAAGGTATTTAAGACTTATTCTACTTTTTCTCAAAATTAAGTTGAGTTTATGAATATCCATTATGTGATATTTTCATCAAAACTTTCTTTTAAGATTTTTTTTTCTTGATATTACAAATCGAATAAATTTTAAAATTCTTACATTCATGTTATGATTGTTCTGTAGACATTACTTTTCTTTATGATTTGAACGATTTTCATACAGACGTACAGCTATGTATGAATCATTAACGATTTATGATACACATATAAATAAAAGAAACATGATGAATTGGTGGTAATTATTACAAATTGATTAACAAAACTCGAAATGTCGGACATGATTTGTACTATTTTCGTGAGATTGACCCATATTTGTTTTCAATTTATCTTTATTTCATTTCTTGAGCAGTATAATTGAAAAAGTACCCGTCATCCTCACCAACTGTTGATATTTTGAAACCGAAAGTTAAATTACATCTATCCCACATGTTGTAATTATGAATCACACGAATTAAATATACAATGGAACGATCGGCCGCTATGCCAGGAAAATTAAGATCGATCTATTCGGCACCACAGGGCGAGTTGAGTTGAGATGATTGATTTGAAAAAAATTCTGTCATTAAGGGGAACGATTTTGTTCAATATGTATCAAACTGTTTTTTCTCCCGTTAATTAGAGGATCTGCAAAAGAGTTAAAGTTTCTTCTGGCACGACATAAAAAAAAGAAGGGTTGGTCCAGTGCCGAAAGGGGTGACTTCGCCCACTTCAAAGGAATCATTGCCTCCAACTATCATAAAATATGCTACGCCATGTCCAGGGACCTAAAGTCTGGTCACGTGCTCCCGAACTCTGAAATCCACTGGGCGTGTATGGCAAAGGAAGCGGTCGAGTCCATTTAGGTCGGAGCATCCCCGTGGGGGGTTTCAAGTCCGGATCCGTCCAGCAGAAAGGGATGCAGGCAGCCTTGACAAGGTAAACTTCTTTTGGGTCGCCGGAATCACACGCCAATCGGCGATTTCCCCTCGCAAGCCTTTAATCACTAAACATGGCTCGTGCATACTTATGAACCGCGAGGAGACAATTAGAGGGGTTATATATGAGCCAGAAAGCTGAGAGAAGGGAAGGCTGCGATTTCTTCCGGATCCGTCCCGACGGTGCCTAAAGGATTGAACAAGCCTCATATATCAGGCTTCAAATTCGTGCTCATCGCTGCTTTGGAACGACTCAATAGAGTGGAATCCTACCTCATATTTGACGAGGTCTTTTTTTTTTTTTAACATTCCTAGAAGATTGTAAATTTAAGTTTAAGTCTTAATACAGTTTCGTTTGGTTTTCAAGGGTTCGTCATCGACCTGACATCTTGAGGAATTTTAAGACTACAAGACATACATCAAAATTCGAATCCATGCTCATCGTTATTTTGGAACAACTCAATAGAATGGAATCCTACCTCATATTTGACGAGGTCTTTTTTTTTTTTTTTTTTTGTTACATTCCTAGAAGATTGCGAATTTAAGTTTAAGTCTTAATACAGTTTCGTTTGGTTTTCAAGGGTTCGTTATCGACCTGACATCTTGAGGGATTTTAAGACTGCAAGACATACATCAGAATTCGAATCCGTGTTCATCGTTGTTTTGGAACTACTCAATAGAACGGAATCCTTCTTCATATATTTGACAGATTTTTTTTTTTTTTTTTCGTTTTCTTCTTCTTAATTTACATTGCAAAAAGATGGCGAATTTAAATTTAAACCAAATAGAGGTTCGTTTCGTTTTAGAGGCTCGTGTTTCATCTCATGTTTTAAGAAACAATGTACAAGAATATGAACTCAAATATGAGACTTCGGACTCATGCTCATTGTCACTTTGGAATGACTCAATAGAATGGAATCCTTCCTCATATTTGACGACTTTTTTCTCCCTCCTCCTCTTCTTTTGCTTTCCGAAACGATTGAAGCATGAGGCTAGTACCGTTTCGGTACGTTTTGAAGGGCTCGTATTCACATGATGTCTTGAGAAATTTTACGAGGGATAATGTACATTGTATAGTATCCTACATCAGACTTCGAATTCGTGCTCATTGTTACCTTGGAACGACTCAATAAAACGGAAACATTCTACATATGTTTTTTTTTATTTTAACGACTAATAAATTATTATTTATAACACGAATAAATTATTTTTCTAAAATTTCTTTCTTTGGCCATTAAAATTATTTCTCAAAAATGAACGAATGAATAATGAAACCTTAAACCAGTAATCTCTACATAGTATAAAATGAAGTCCCCTAAAAGCGCCTGTGTGTTTGAACTCGCAAAACTCGAGAACTACCCGGCCGATTTCGATGAATTTTTCACAATTTGTTCCTTTAAGTCCTGAAAAGGTTTGCAGACCAGTTCGACCAATTTAGACCCAATTTTCTCATAAATTCCCGATTATGGGGGTGAAAAATTACTTGCACTTATTAATATTATATATCGTTGGAAAGAGTAGAACTTTCCGCGTTCTACGCAATTTGAGTGTTGAATATACGTCACTTGACACAATTTTTATTTTCAAAGCAGACCGGGCAAAGCCGAGCAACGCAGCTAGTTAAACAAATAAATTGATTAATAAATGAGACAAAATAAATGAATGAACAACATAGTGAATGAATAAGAAAATAAGCGAATGAATAAATAAATAAATAATTGGATGAGAAAATAAGCGAATGAATGAATAAAGAAGTGAACTGTTAAGTCAGGGGTGCTCACCTGGGGGAGGGAGGGTCATGGCGCAGAGACTGCGCCATTAAAAATTTTAGGGGAGGTTGTTCTGAGGGAAATATTTCTCATTTTTGAAGGGGGTTCTTGCTTTTGAGGAGGTAATCGCATTACTTAGGGGGAGTGTGCCCTTGTCCTTAGGGAAAGCACCACTGGTTAACTAATTAAGAATGCACATGAATAAATTAATGAAATAATTCAACAAATAATGAATAAGTAAACGATATGAGTTAATTTCACTTTGACAAATTACATTAAACATTTTAAATCCAAGCATGTCTAATATTAACTAAATAAGTACTTCACTAGACAAAAGTACATCTCAATTACAACATAAAATGTTAATTAGTAAACCTCTATAATTTTATTTAAAAACTAGTGGTACCCGCACGGCTTTGTCCGTAATAGAAAAATTAAAAGGTCTTTTGGTTCGCCTGTATATTTACAAATAATGTATGGTGAATTTTCTCGCCAATAGGCTTGTACCCATGTTACGGTTCCACGCCACGATAATTTCGTATCTCGCCAATAGGCTTGTGCCCATGTTATGTGTCCAGCGTATGATATTATTGTTCTTAAAATTGGAATAAAAAAAAGAACCACATCGAATTTTCGAAAAATCACTTCGAGGTGCACACCCCCATGCTACAAACTAACTTTGTGCCAAATTTCATGAAAATCGGCCGAACGGTCTAGGCGCTATGCGCGTCACAGAGATCCAGACATCCAGACATCCTACAGACATCCTCCGGACAGAGGGACTTTCAGCTTTATTATTAGTAAAGATAAAGATAAACAAAAAAGGAACAATGTGTATCAAAATTAAAAAGTGACTTGTAATATTTTCCCTCGATATTTAGAGCTATTTATTTTTGACTGGAATCAACTACATGTTTAAGAACATATTTAAAACATCGTTAGATAGATGGCGCTGCAAATTATGAAACTATTTTATCATTTCACTTTGCCCCGCTATTTTAAATCACCCCGCAGGCCTCTCCTACATAATAATTAATACTTCTTGACAAGATGTACCATGCATCAAGTCTAGTTTATAGCTGAAACATTTTGTCTTCTTTCTTCACGGGTTCTGAAAGCATGTGTCGTTCCATCTTCGAATCCGAGATTGTTTGTATTTCCCATTCCAATTCCTTAAATTCTTTGTTCTCTTTCTCTTGGTAGAATCATGTTTTGGTACGGAGGGGAAAAAGGTATTCCTTCCCCACCTCAGCTTAATCCATTCTACCTTTATCTGGGACTTTTATTGTCGCACTAAGTCCACATTTCTCTGATCGAAAAAAAGCTTTGGCTATCTTTTCTGCACTTTAAGCTGTATGCTGTCTGCTAAAGTTAATGGAACGCCTTTTCTATTCCTCTATCTAAAGAACATCTCGTAAGAAATAGTTTACACTTCTAATCATTCCCAAAAACACTCGACAAAATTTTCTTAACTGGGAATGCCCCAAATTTTTTTTTTTTTTTTTTTTGAGTTGTTTGAACAGCCTCGTGTTATTTTTTAACATCATGTACGTATTTTGTAGTAAGTTACCGCCCTAAAGCAGGGCTAAGGCAGAAATACTTAAAATACACCGCCAGCTCAGTTATTCCATCCGAGGACTGCAGTTTCATGCTTTTTAGCACTCATCAGCCCGGATAGGAATCACATGAGCTGGAGACGAAAAATCTCTTAAGGGAGCCAAGAGAGCCAAACAAACAGGTAACTAATGCAGAATTAGCAAACCAGATGAGCGACCGCAGCAATGATGCGGTTCACCATTGTTTGTTTGGCTCTCTTGGCTCCCTTAAGAGATTTTTCGCCTCCAGCTCATGTGATTCCTATTCCGGGCTGATGAGTGCTAAAAAGCACGACACTGCAGTCCTCGGATGGAATAACTGAGCTGACGGTGTATTTTAAGTATTGTGTAAGTGCGTTCAATACACAAAGTTAAACTGCAAGGGTATCTAAAAGCAAAACATTGAAGTACATGAAATACACCGCCAGCTCAGTCAATTCCAGCCGAGGACTGCAGTTTCGTGTTTATTAGCACTCATCAGCCCGGCATAGGAGCGACTGAGCTGGGGGTGGAAAACCTCTGAAGGAAGCCAAGAATGCCAAACAAACTGGTAACTAATACAGAATTAGCAAGACCAGACGAGTGACCAAAACAATGGTTCGGTTCAACTCGAATATTCAAGGCAAGACAGGTATATTCAGTAACTTACTGAAAATATTGAAGCTTCAACAACAAGTATTAAAGATTTTTTATTCGAGACCACCGCAATTTTTAGTGGCAAGACATGCTTTCAACAACTTTACTATCACTGTTGGTTCATTTTTTTGACAATGCGTTTTTGCATAGGCTAAATTTCAGCAACATTCTTTCACACTACATCAATAGATGTTTAGTATCACATGCATGAGATTTGCATATTAAATATCTCCGAAAATTAAAGCATTATAGCACAAATCCATCATGGGGGCCGAGCTCCTGTTTCTCTTTTCAATTTATGCCAAATTTTGAAATCTACACGGGACTCAGTCTATTTAGGTGTCAAAAAAAGTTCTAAGGTAAAGGCCAGCAGTTGCACATTTTTCATTTTTATTTACTTATTTATTATTATTATTATTATTATTATTATTATTATTATTTGCATTTTATATATTAATGTGAATTTTTGGCATCTTGAACTCAAATTATGTTTTTCGCAATCACGAGCGTGTGTGTGTATGTATGCACGTGTGTGTTTGTGTAGGCGCATGTGTGTGGGTGCGTGTGTGTGTGAGTGTATGTATACATGTGTTTGAGTGTTGTGTATGTATGCATGTGTTTGAGTGTTGTGTATGTATGCATGTGTTTGAGTGTTGTGTATGCAGTGCTGTGCGTGTAGGCGTTCGTGTGTGTATGTATGTAGGCATGTGTGTTTGTGTCTGTGTGCAGGCATGAGTGTGTATGTGTAGGTGTGTGTGTGTGTAGATGTGTGTATGTATGCGTGTGTGGGTAGGATATGGACGCAACCTGGACATGGTTTTCGCAATAGGAGCAGCATCATGAGGCGGCCGGTCGACGGTGATGCTGCAGAGGGTGCTGGCGGGAAAATAAAATCAGCGTAACGCCAAAAACAGTCAAATGAGAACAATAAGCAATCGTGATTGCTTAAAAAAAAACACCAAATTCAAACGCTTCTCAATTATTAGTATGAAATCCAAACCGCATTTCTTCAAACATGTCAAAAACTAATTTCTGTAGATACGGCCTTCCCACAGCAATTTAGTGCTCTGTCATTTCTTTTGCTACAAACAAAGCCCTGATATCAAGTACCGTATTATGGTTGAACTTGCGTGTTGCCATCATTTGCCGCTAGTATTCCTAATAATAGATGGAAAATGCTCTAATGGAGGGTTAAACTTTGCTTTTCATCCTATGTTGAATATTGATTGCTACCTAAAAAAAATATTAAAAAATTTTTTGACCCCATAGGAATTTCCTTGTATTATTATTTCTTTTCTTTTCTTTTTTTTTTTTTTTTGCAACACACCAGAATCCCACTTCCGCTAGGTGGGGTCAAGGTAGGGGCGAATAACTCCTGACTAAGTCCAGAAAATGTAGTTAATGTCCAACTATCGAAATATATTTGACTATCTATGATTAACCAATACTATTCTAAGGCTGAGGGTATTGTTACACAACAATGTTTGAACACACGGAGAAGGCTCCTGCCCCCCCCCCCTTCTCCAGCCACAAAATCAAAAGTTAGAAAAAAATGTTGGATAAAATATTTTTAAAAGCTGAAAGGTTCGTGGTTTTTTCTTCAGCCAATTTTAATCCAAAAAATAATTTTAATGAAGCATCAACAGACAAAATTGGGCACATAAAAAGTCAAATTTCGCTATTGCATCCTATGATGTGAATGTCGATTTCTAGCTAAAGAAAAGTCAAAAAAAAAAAAAGAAAAAATTGTCCCCATAGAGGTTCATCTCACTATTATTTCATTTGGTTTTTATTGCAAAACATCACCTCGGAACGTCTTATCTCGTATTACTGGACTAAGATCGTGCGTAGGAGGCAGTGGCATGAGAGCAAAAAAACAGTAGCATCTAGTCCCGGGGAAAAAAGGATTTTCTCTTCCACCCCTAGATTAGAAAAAAAAAAGGGGAAGAACTTTCTCTCTCCGTTGATAGGAGCACACCCCCAGGGAGGTTGTTATTGCGATGCTCAAAAGAAAAGAATACGAACATAGATAAGGAGGCTGGAGCACAAGAAGTTTATGAGGAAGAAAAAGGATTTCTGGGGGAAAAGTCAGAAGGGAAATATAGCGATGGTCTTGTTTCTACGAACTGGAAATGAAATTCTTGACTGTGTGGTGCTTTTTTTTTCTGTAGAGCCGCGTATATTTTATTACATGTTTGTGGTACCCGCACGGCTTTGCCCGTAGTAGAAAATTAAAAGGTCTTTTGGTTCGCCTGTATGTTTACAAATAATGGACGATGAATTTCTCGCCAATTTGCTATGGCTATTTGCTCGCCCATGTTACGGTTCCACGTTATGATAACTTGGTAATTTACTCGTCCATCTTATGATAATTTTGCTCGGGAAAATGTTCTTAAAATTTGAATAGAAAAAGAACAAAATCGAGTTTTTGAACAATTGCTTCGAGGTGCACACCCCCATGCTACAAACTAACTTTGTGAGAAAATCGGCCGAACTGTCTAGCCGCTATGCGCGTCAGAGAGATCCAGATATCTAGACAGACAGAGATCCAGACAGACTTTCAGCTTTATTATTAGTAAAGATACACATGTGTTATGTATACGGAGGCTTTAGTTTTTTGGAAAGATTTGTGCTTGAACCAATCAATTTAAACGAAGTTCATGATTTTCAAAATGTGCTTCAGTGGTGAACTGTATGTCGATCATCGAAGAACTAGTCACGAATATGTATTATCAGTAAAACAATGAACGTTTTCACTTTCAGTGTCTCAATTCTTAAATTTCCTTCATCTCACTGACGGTGTATAGCAAATGACAATGCTACTACACAATTTTTTTTTTTTTTTGAAACATAAAAATCAATAAAGTATAAAATAAGTATGAAATTTTTGAATATGTAGCCTTTTTTTTAACACGCTTTTATTAGCTTCACCGGTATGTATGTATGTATCTTGTAACGGAATCTTGCAGCTCAAATTTCGCCCACTTCCTTCGATCGGATTCTTTTGAAATTTGGCACGCGACCTCAGACCCGATGACAATGCAATATTCTATGATCAAATTAATTAATTAACTCTTTTAATTGTTAGTTTCCTCCAATTTTAATCAATGTTTTGGCATAAATCCAACAATGTGAAAAAGAAAAAATTTTAAAAAATGCATTAAAAAGACTAGCAAAAATTATTTTAAAATGTCTACACATTTTTAATTTTGCCAATTACATCCCTTTGCTTCCCACTACTTCATATGGTATGTGTTCTAAGATTTTCGTCTTGGAAAGATTAGAGCTTGAACCATTCAACTTGAACCAAGTTCATGATCGAAACAAAAATGTTCAGTGGTGGTCGAATGCATTGTATGTGAGCAATGAAATTGTGACACAAAAATATTTTTCGTGTAATAGAAAAATCATGCTGTGAAAAAGCAATTAAAAAACATATCGAAAAAAATTGTGTATAAACTGCGTACATATGTTTTGCTCATTCAAGGAGCCCCTTTTCAATGCAAGAGATTTGAGCATTTGGATTGCTTTGCACCAAATTTCCGATAATGACAGAGTTACTCTTTTTTTTTCGGGAGGGGGGGGGGGGGTCAACGGCAGAACCTAAGTTTCTTCTCAATTTAGAAAAATGAAATAACATTTCGATTATACATTTTCTGAACCTTACAAAAAAAAAAACACCACACACAAAAACTTCTGGAATATAGAAAGTCGCCTAGAAAGGAAGGATAAGGAATGTTTCTAAATATCATTATTTCAACTAAAATTATATTAAAACAAGAAAAAAAATAATCAAAAAAAAGCTAAATCAAAAGACACCGATTCCTCAAAACTCAGTGTAAAAAATTACATTCCCTATCTTCCCTTTCCCTTTTATTCTCCTTGAACTATCATTACAGAAATCTTGAAACAGTCCGATAAATTATTGCTAATTGATTTCAATAAACACATTCTCCGAAATTTAAGATGATAAGGACGAAATAATTTCTCAATTGTATTTATGAATTTAGCATCTCACACCCTCTGGACAAATTTAATGGCAGAATGAGGAAAACAAATCATATTTGATTTAGGATGGAAAAATAAATGTCTCCTTTCAGAGTGTTATTTAAACACCACAAAGTTTCCAAGAAACCTGGATACAAGCCAGTTGGCTCTATTCAACTTTATAGCAAATTAGTGAATATATATGAAACAAAAATTCTGATAAAACTCGAAATTTTTAAGGAAAATGGATTTTAAAATAGTTGTCAAAAGCACCCACACAGTTCTCCTTGCAGGTTTGAGTGACCAAGCGATATCACGAGCACACTGAGGAGAGTTAAACATATTCTCCCAGAACTAGGCTTGCCAGACGTCCCGGTTTGTCCGGGACAGTCCCGGATTTCAGACAAAATCCCGGTGTCCCGGCCGGTTTACTTCTGTTAAGTTTACAGCCGGTTAAGTTTTCTGCCGGTTTACTTCTGTTCTGCCGGTTAAAAAATGAAATGAGAAGGAGATTACAAACTCTTAATTAATCAGAACAAATATCAACAAAAACTTTCGGAAGAAACAAACTCGGCAATAATTTCCACTACTTGTATTTGTTGAGGTTACCAACCAACCGAGAAAATGTCCACTAACCCGTTATTCGTGAGAAAGAATTTCGGACCGCATAAAATGAGAATGAGTCAGCAGCCCTGCCAGACACTACAACACAGTGATTGAGACAGTTGTCTGTTTCCATCAGGAAGGGGTTGGATGGGAACGATAAACAATGCTCTGAGTGTAGGCATTATTCATTTAACTTCTTCCTAATGAGCGACTTTCTCGAAGTTGTATCTCTCAGTGGGAATTTATAGTAAATGTTTTCAAAGATCTCTTAAATTAAAGAAAACGAGCTGATGTGTGCATCACATGACTTCCTTTTACTCCAATTTAATGTCAGTTTCTCATTATTGGGAATTTTAATGTGATTCAATAGTTTATTCTCTAAATATCACCAACATTGGCCAAATGGAAACGAGATTTTAAAAAAAATTAATAATAATTTAAAAAAAGAAAAATTGCCAAATTTGTCGCCAAGTTGGCGAAAAAACTTGGCGACCAAAAGAGTGGCGATATATCACCAAGTGTCCGCCAAATTATAACACCCCTTGAGTTTACATCGAAATTTACAATGATTTCCCCCCCAAAAAGGGGCAAAAGTCCCCCTTTGGAGCATCCGAATGCAACCAAAAAGGAAGGTGCACAACTAGACCTCACTAGGAGTCTACGTACCAAATTTCAACTTTCTAGGACATTCCGTTCTTGAGTTTGCGACATACATACACGCATACGCACATACGCACCTACATACGTACATACAGACGTCACAAGTAATTTTTGCACCCGCTTTCGTAGCGTCGTAGTTTAAAGCTGTAATTCGTAGAAACTAACTTTTTTCGTAGCAGTTGGCAGCTCACTGATCGTAATCGAGTACGTATACACTCAGAAGTCGTCATTTCTAACTCACACACGAATGCATGCGCGTATTTAAAATGGGCACTTGCTTTTGTATTTCATGTTTCTTTTTAACAAAAGTAATCGACTTTTTTTTTCTGGCACAGTAAACGAAAAGGTGTTTATGTTTACAGTGAAGGATGTAAGAAAGGAAAACAGTAAGATCTATCTCGAAAATCAATACCTAGTTATAACTAAATGCATCTTAATGACACATTAAATATCAATTCAGTACTTTTCCACGAAGTTAAAATAAGTACACAAAAATAAGAGCTTCTTCAAAAATAAAACTAATTCCAATTAATTTGTCCTGTTTTTTAAAATCTTAGAATTTTACAAATTTAAGACTCAAGTACTTCCAAAATGAAACTAATTCCAATTAATTTTTCCTGTTTTCCAAATCTTAGAATTTTACAAATTTAAAAATCAAGTACTTCTTAAAAAATAAAACTAATACCAATTAATTGATCCTGTCTTTAAATCTTAGAATTTTAGAAATTTCCCGATAAAAACAAAATACCTCGAGAAAAATAAAAAAACACACACACGCATATCAACCAGCCATGACTTGAATCTTTAAAAAGAAATCGTCTGTGCTTCTTTCCAGGAAAATGAAAAGAATGAAATTCCGAGAATTGACATCTAACTCATTATTTTAGTCATTGATTGCAGACGACTGAAGTTAAAAGTCTCAAGTTTCTCCGACGTCCCTGCAGCGTATTTCATTATTCACTCTTGATAAAGACGATAAGAAAAACAACCGCACCCCTGCCTTCGATGAAAGAAACAACGTCAGAGTTTTATATTCGAGCAGCCTTAGCTCTTTAGGAGGGAAAAAAACTTAACCCCTATTTTTAAATCTTTTTAAAAAAAACAGAGCCCTGTAAGGAAAAAAAATCCGCCCACTTGAGGGGGAAAACTTTCATTCAATGTGGAGGAAAAAAAAAATCTTATCGATCTCGCATATTTCTCCAGCAAAAATAATAATAAAACTATATATAATAATAACATACAGAAAAAAAGGCTCTTGTACTAATACTCTATACCTTGTTAGCTGTTGCTATGGTAGCAAAATTCTCCGCTCCACCCTCGTAGAAATTTTTTTCCGAGATTTTTTTTTTTTCTACATTCCATTTTTTTGCCTCTCCTCTCTGCGAATTGCTTCCCTCTATCAACCCCGCCGACAAAGATGACATAATTATTGCCCGGGCCCTCTTCCGTACCGCAGTCCAAACATTCATTATCCGCCATTAATGGTCACAATCTTTTTAAGTGTATACAGTAAAACCTGCAAAGTTGAAAAACCCTTGTAAGTTGACCACCTGTCTAAGTTGACCGTTATTTTCAGGCACAGAATTAGATCTATACAGTGAAACTTGTGTAAGTTGACCACCTGCGGTGCACTGTTTTAGTGGTCAACTTACAGAGGTTGATTTATATGATAAGGGCTAATTCCGAGCATGAAAAAAGCTGTCAACTTACAAGGGTGGTCAACTTTACAGGTTTTACTGTATCATAGAATTCAATTTCTATAAGTTAACCACTAAATTAGTGCACCTCAAGTGGTCATCTTATACAGTGAAACCTGTGTAAGTTGACCACTTGCGGTGCACTGCTTTAGTGGTCAACTTAAACAGGTGGTCAACTTACAGAGGTTGATTTATATGATAAGGGCTAATTCCTTGCATGAAAAAAGCTGTCAACTTACAAGGGTGGTCAACTTTACAGGTTTTACTGTATCATAGAATTCAATTTCTATAAGTTAACCACTAAAGTAGTGCACCGCAAGTGGTCATCTTATACAATAAAACCTGCAAAGTTGACCACCCTTGTAAGTTGACCACCTGTGTAAGTTGACAGCTTTTTTCATGCACGGAATGAGCCCTTATCATATAAATCAACCTCTGTAAGTTGACCACCTGTTTAAGTTGACAACTAAATTAGTGCACCGCAGGTGGTCAACATACACAGGTTTCACTGTAATCAGAATGATGCCGGTTAATTGCGGGAGTTCTCTGTACTCTCTTATTTTTGAGAGAAGGCAAAGAAATGATGCCATTTTATTTGAAAAAAATATGAAACATATACAGTGAAACCTGTGTAAGTTGACCACCTGCGGTGCACTGCTTTAGTGGTCAACTTAAACAGGTGGTCAACTTACAGAGGTTGCTTTATATGATAAGGGCTGATTCCGTGCATGAAAAAAGCTGTCAACTTAGACAGATCGTCAACTTACAAGGGTGGTCAACTTAACAGGTTTTACTGTACATTTAAAAACATCATCCAATTAAAACTGAATAAATATTTTTGTTCCAGAAAAGTAAAATAAAAATAACAACGTATAATTGCTCAAAAAATTGCAGATTATTGCGTACACGTGTTTCGCGCTTACAAGGAGCCCCCTTTTCATTCCAAAAGAAGTGAGCTTAAGGATAACCCTGAAACAAGTGTATGCAGTGATCTGTCATTTTTGTGCAATTATACGTTGTAATTTTTTTATTTTTACTTATCATACAATTATTTCTTTTTTATCTTGAGTTCCTAATACAATACATATGATTATGATTTTTCTCCCTTCATCACCAATGATTTAAATGGTAGGTTCAACTTTTTTTTTCCAAGCTAAAATCAGCGTCTTAACATTTTATTGAGGAGTCTACGTACAAAGTTTCAACTTTCTAGGACATACCGTTCTTGCGTTATGCGACATACATACGCACGTACATGCAGACGTCACGAGAAAACTCGTTGTTTTTTTTCTCGGGAATCGTCAAAATGGTTATTTCGCGTGTCTACACGTTCTTAGGCGTGGATACTTGTGATCGAGTCGAAAAAAAAAAACTTTCATTCGGGGGTGAGCAAAATGGAAATTAAGGTCGATTTTTGCGTGAAAGTTTTTTCGCAAATACAATACTTCCTTTTTTGTAAAAGGAAGTAAAAAGACCTTCATGACTTGTTCTCAGGATTTATGACTTATTCCTATCTATTTTTTTATTTATTTATTTATTTATTTATTTATTATTATTATTATTATTATTATTTTGACTACTGGGTGTTAAAGGGATTTTTCCAAGAAAGGATTAGCTGAGCTAGTAGGAGTAATTTAACAGAATGTTTATGAATCACATGAGTATTGCTCGTTACATCCGGGATTTTCAACTACAAAAGCGAGTTATGTTAATACAGGCTTACCCATTGCTCAAATTAAACATTTTTAATTTCCTCGTTGAATCCGGGCCCTCGTGAAATCAGGGCTCTTCATAAGCGAGTTCAACTGCATTACGTAAACTTGACACTGTGTCTCATAAAACTGCCTCTTTTTTCCCTTAAGCTAAGATTGGTCAAAATTTCTGTAGAAATAGAGAATTTCGTAACAGAATACTCGGGACAAGACTTTGAGTACCTTCTAACTACCCATTAATGATTAGGGGCTGAGTATTCACTCGAAGATACAGGAAGCTTAACACATTGATTACAGCGCAACAAAAGTTACTGATGTCATTTGCAATGCGAAAAATTGAATAGGGAACTAGGCTGGACTACAGCCGCTATATAGATACTATAGGCCGGTGCATCAGCTTAAGTTTAGCCATTTTGGATCGGATTTTTCATTTCTCCAGAGCTAGTGTTACGAAAGAAAAGTTTCGTGTTTCGCCAAATTAGCCTAAAATTATATTTTATTTAATAAACAATTCACCTGCCGCTAATAATCGCTCTCAGTGAATAATCACCAAACGCGATTACTCGCCTGTGAAGGCAACCACTCAAACACGCGCTCTGATCCAAAAAGGCAATTCTTAAGCCGATGCGTCGGCTCGTATATATAGGGGCCTTAGGCTGGACACTTAACCAAAAGAGATGATTATTAGAGGGAACAGCAAAGTATTATTTAGGCTTAGGAATAAGAAAAGACCGAGAAAGAGACCGCAGTGTCGTTGGAGAGGTGTGACTGTTAAATTTATAGGAGCGAAGTGGAAACGGATTGGTCAAAACAGGGCATATATAGTGGAATCATCTAGAAGCCTCTAGCAGTAGATTAATAAAAGCTGACTATGATGATGATAATTATGATACGAATTATTTTTACCTATTTATCTTTACACCCAAAGGCTCACTATTTTGCACTGAAAAAGCGTTCCTTGAAACCCCGAAACACGTGTATGCAGTAATTTTCTAATTTTGTACGATAAAACGTTGTTTATTTCCTTTTACTTCTCTGCACAAATGCATTTATTTATTTATTCAGAGTTTATTGAATTTAACTATTTTCAGAAAAGCCGGCTGGTGGCGTGATGGTAAGGCGCTGGCCACCTACGCCTTAGACCCGGGTACTGATCTGAGGTGGCTATTTGATGGATTTTGGAGATGCAGAAAAGCATCAGTGCCTATTACGTATCATTATGCGGCATGTAAAAGATCCCTTGGGTATTTATTTGGCTTTGAATTCCCCCGGCAAAATTAAATTCCTAGTGCAGGTTCGCATCGAAGAGAGACCAGGTGCCTCCATTTGGTGAAAACTGGGCGTCAAAATGACTTGTGTCATGCATCAGCGCCTTAATGGTGTCACATGAAAGACTGATGCCTTGTCGGGGAGCGCGCTAGGTCTGGTAAAGGCCAAATACCCTTTTACACAGCACACCAAAAACAACTATTTTCAGAAAATTACAAATTTTTTCATCTGAAATATTCTCCGAAATATTCGCAATGATTTTCGTAATTTGTTATCGTGGGCATAAATGGCAGCCGAAATTCTGCCTTCGTCAGAAGACATTAACAGACTTTGACTTGTGGCGGCTAGCAACCATTTCTCCACTATAACCTTCGGTGAAAAGGGAACGGGGTGGGAATAAAGTTACAGTGATTTTTCCCCCCAGAATTACGATAAAATTTCACATGGAAGGGAGGTAAAAGTCATTTACCCAATTTGTTTACTTTTACTTCATCCTTAGCAGGTAGTGGAGCCAAATTCTCGGCTGAAAAGCCAAGATCTTTTATTAATAATGTTATTATTATAGTGTTTATTAAGGGGGAAATATGGAAAGAAGAAACGTTGATGAAAGGAATTTCAAAGGAACTTTTTGATTTTCTGAAAACATGAAAGAAAAAGAAAAAAAATGGCTCGTGGCTTTTATTTATGCTATAAAAAAATACGTGTTCATAATAGAGACTGCTATAAAATTTACTTTCATCACAAAATGTAACAACGAAAACAATTTCTGGATAAATAATTAAAGAGAAATAATTATCAAAAAAAAAAAAAAACATTTTTAGGATTGTTGACAATGATTAAGTAAATTTTTCATCTCTATTTCCGAAATACTTTTTCGAGTGTACAATTTATTTAATAACTTCTTTAAACTATATTAAGAAAATAGCAACAATTTAAACAAAAGTAGTTCGCTCGTGTTTAAATAGTGTCACGTAAAAGCTTCAAATTTTTGTACTGTTTTTTTTTTTTTTTTTTTTTTTCAGAATGGTTGTCGTAAAATACTGTTTAGTGAAAAACACCTAATAGGTTATTAAAAGTAAGATTGCAGAGTGAAAATTTTTAAACAGTAGTGAAATAAATAACTTTGTATAAGATGTAAAATGTTTAGCTTTCGCAAACATTTTGTAAAAAATCTAAAATGTGGCATAGGGGAGGGTGGCCCAAAGCGGGCAGGTTTTTGAAGAACGCTCGAAAATTGTAGTTTTTGGATTTTTATCGCAACACTTTCGGTTTTATTTCTTAGCAGGGTTCTTTAACTTCAAAATAAAAAGTGATTTTAGTGTTATTTCACACCCGATATTTATTTATTATCAATATTTACAAACATTTGAAAAATCCGCTTTTTCCTACCAGGGAGCCGAAAGCGGATAAGGTTAATTAATTGCGGTTTGGTACAGTTGCCAATCAAATATGAAATTATAAATGATTAAAATAGTTGAGTAGCTACCGGCCATTATATAAAAAAATATAGAACAGTTGTACTTATCCAATTTAAAGTTAGAACGTTTGTTGATAAAACATAAAAAAATAATTGATTAACTGAATAGACTAAGTAATTGCCATCCTGAAAAGTAACTTTTTAAAGTTATACTTATCCTGTTGAAATCGAAAATCTAAGTCAGCACCCGAATCAGGAAGATATAGTTTAATACATGATTAAATCCTATACTCGCTTTGCCCGACCCGCCTTTGCCCAAAAGCACGTTTTTTATTTCAATAATTATAACCTTAAATGTAAAAAAGGAACAAACGAAATGACTATCGTAGTTTGTAGGTGGGTTTAACATGGTGTCAGAATAACGTAATGTTATTGACAATCAAAAAAAAATAATAATAATAATAATAATAATAATAAACTGGTCTTCGACTAATCATAAATTACAAATCTCTGTTTTTTTTTTTTTAGAAATGCATTATTTTTTAATTTTAAGCCAGGTTGTGCCATGCCGCTTCACTGCTGCTTCGCTGGGACTGATAAAAACTCGGGGGTGTTCATGTAAACACGACAAACGTTTGCATCGGCACAGCCGCTTGAACATCATGGAGGGGGGGGGGGGGCATACGAAAGCCTACCGGCTTTGAGCAACCTTCCCGCTTTGAGCCACACTCCTCTACATGTCTTTTAAAGGTCAAAAGTTAGTCGGATTTGTTTTTAACCATGAGCTTATTTCGTTTTGTAAGAGGGATTCCCTGTAACCTCAAAACGTGTGTATGAAATTCTTACTGCTATTTGTGCATTTTTACGTTTATTTTTTTAAATGACAGAATGATTAGTAGAAAGTATAAAGACAAAATGAGCATATTAAAATGAAAACAATTTAAATAGTTACACTATTACAATTTTACAGTTCGTCATTTCTGATTACAAATGACAAAATATTACGTTTCATCAAAATTCTGCTTTGATGCAGAATATTTTTTGGACGTTATCAGAGCTTTTTAGAATGTGATTGGATAATACTTCAAAACGATGACAACAAGCAAAAATTGACTTGGGGAAAAAAAAAGCTTTTTTTTAATTTATTACTAATTTTGTTACTATTTATTCAATTTATTTATCTATATTTACTCAGCTAAGCATATAATTTTCAATGAATTAAATATCCTGTTTTAAATTGTGTGTTACTTACATTTCTTAATATTTTTATTTCATGCAATGAAATCAAAGTATTGAAATATTTTTGTTTTATTACTTTTTAAGTATTTTTTTTTTTAATTTTGTAAAAAAATTTAAAAATATCTTGTTATGCATTAAAATTCATTCAATGTCATATTACTTTTATGCTTACATGCTTACATAAACCATACCCTTATTTTCATTTCCTAGTGTGAGGTAGATTTTCCAATCTTAATAAGTCATCATCAATTTTCGCCATTAAATCTATAACTGATAATGATTGGTGTGATTTTACTGTACAGAATTAGTGGTGAACACTAAACAAAGAGTAAAAGAGCTTGTATTAATCATTTTTAAAAGCTTTGCGATATATTTCTTTTATTCCTTCCGGTACACGCGGAGAGATTTTCCCCCATGCCGCTGCAACTCGCGCCCCTGTACATCTACTTTTATAGCATTGACACTAGTATTGCAGAAAGTGACCTTTACCATGTTGTCAGAAACTTGATGATTTCAGTGGAAAGAAAACTTATGTGCTTAAGTTACGAATTGCGTAATATTTTACAAAAATATTGCCAAAATCGACGACGATTTTAGAAATGTATAATTACACTAGATAATAATTTTCTTTCGGCATAAAAAAGAGCAACATTATTTTTTTTATTTCGCACCTACACGTTTTACATTAAAACTTAATTAATCTTATAATCAATTGTGTCTCCTTTGACATTAGTTTTGTACACTGACAACATTTTTTTAAAGCATAAAAATTGTCTTATAAATTATATGTTAAATCTTTTCAATGATTAATTGATATTTCACATCAATATTTGATGGATTAGATATCTTATTCTTCATACTTTTGTGTCTGCTTTTCGTACATATTTGATGCATTTATTTAATCTTTTATTATATAATTACTAAATTTTGTTTTCAATTCCTTCTTTTAAAATGAACTACTTTTATTGTAAGACAAAAGACCACAAAATTTGCAAATAACTTGTGCTCTACTAACGTTGTTTTTATCAATTCATTTTCAACAAAAAAGTTTTTTTTCTTACCATTACATTTATAAAAATAACAAAAACCAGAACCAAAGAATTTAATTTTGCTGCATTTTTAAATTTTATTTTTGCTTTTGAAAGTGTAAATAGAATCAATCAAAAACAAAGACGAGTTCTAAATTTGAATATAATTGCGTGAATAACTGAAATAATGCGTGATTCGTTTGAAACTAAAGTGAAATTGAAAACTTATTGAAGGTGTCGTTATCAATTTCTAAATTTTATCATCATCGTTGTAATAATTATTAAAATCAACGTCATAATCATCATCATCATTATTGTTATTATTATTTATCGTTTTCCATATTTAAATATAATTGCGTGTTCTAACTGAAATAATGTGTGATTCGTTTTCAACTGAAAAAAAAGTTGAAAACCTAATGAAGGTGTCGTTATCATTTCTAAATTTTATCATCATCGTTGTAATAATTATTACCATCAACGTCATTATCATCATCATCATTGTTGTTATTATTATTTATCGTTTTCCATCCTTTTATCGTTTTCTTTTGTACATTTTTAGTATAAAAACTTCTGCCCCCTAACAATTGCGTTGAGAAAGTAAGATAATCCCAGGACTTAATAACAATCCTATCAAAGAAAAAAAAGCGAACCCGTGGGGGAAATAAAGAAAAGGCATAATTCGCCAACAGAATAATGGACAATGGAATTACCAAAGCACGCCTAGAACATTTAAACAGTCACACGACACGAACATGACGCATCGGTCAGAAAGAGCGTACACCAGAAAAGATGCCGCAATCAGACACTTTAAACCACTTGCTGTCAATTTCATTGTTTTCTATATATGGCCGTGGAACGCATTCGTATCTAAAGATGAAGATATGGTGCATTCCTCGGCGATATGCTCTTCGAAGTTTGTGGTAGCTGAGGAGAAAGAGCTCTGAATCAAAACAAATAAAAAGGTTGGAACGGAGTAAGGGAGATATTTTACGTAATATTACAGGGATGATCAAAGGGGGGGGGGGTATCGTGGTGCAAAATGCGCCGCTGAAATTTTTAAGGACTGTTTTTTATCCTTCTCCTACTATGTGGGGGTGCACCCATTAGTGTTTAAAACAATAAAGTTGTTTCCTTCAGTCAAAAGTAGTACTTTTAGCCACTGAAATTGATAGAATAAGCAAAATAATAATAATAATAATAATAATAATAATAATAATAATAATAATAATAATAACATGGACCCAGAAAATTCTTTCATTTTCCTAACAGTTATTTTTTAATTAATTTTTTAAAATGTCCGATTTTTCAAGCAAGGCGTGGTCTAGATGACGTCACAAATGATGCTTTTTGGCGGATCTTTGTACCGCGTTTCCACGTTATTATAATAAAGAAGCGAATTAAAATTGCGCTCTACGCTTGCTATCAACCCTATCGTTGCCAATACACGTGAGTAAAGATGCGAACTAAATATTTTGCTCTGTGAATGGCAATACAGAATGGTATTTCATCATTTGTGATGTCATCGGCAAGAAATGTAAACAATGAAAGATAACCGATTTAAGTATTTTTTTTTTAATATTAAACAAATTATTTAAAAAATGATTAGATCCTATGTTTTTAAGCACGTTCTTTCAGAAAAACTATTTTTATAATATTGGAAACGACCCCATTAGATGTGATTTTTTTTTTTTTCTAAATATGAACATATTTCACAACTCACGTTATATGTAGATGAAATTCAAAGTATTATTATTATTCGCATTATTTTCTACAAACATTAAATCTGCCGTGTGCAGGTACACGGCAGGTATCTGAAGAAATGAGTTTTCGAGATATTTGAAGAAATGCGTGTTGGATTTAATACTAACAATAGGAAAATTTTGGAATTAGACGTTTGTTTTCGCGCCTTTTTTTCATCGGAAATCAAATAAGCGAGCTTGTACAATACAGATAACGTACAATAGATGACAAAAATGCAAAAAAATGAAAAATGAAAAATTTTCAGTTACTGCTCTTTACCTGCACACAGCGGAATCCTTAAACTCTTTAAAGAGTCCAAGTCCCCTTTTTTGAGGGCGGGGGGGGGGGGAGGGGGCTGAATCCTCTTGCTTGGGGAGGAATGGACAATCTTGAATATTGTGTATTGAATTGTACATGACCCTCTTCCTCTGAACTAATTAGGAATAAAGATGGTTTGTATTAGCAAATATTGCGGATTATAATGCAAAATGCTGATGAATTTCATTGTGGGCAAAAACTTTGTCCGTACCAAAATTGGTAAATATTATATTTTCTTGCCGATTTCGCATTTTCCTTAAACATCTTTGTGATTTTTCTTGAACAATATTCAAAGTGGTGTTCTTATTTATTTATTTTTTCTCCACAGAGTTGATGTTAAAAGCAATTCTGATATAAGTCATAACATTGCACACAACAAAATTCCGCACTCCGTACGCCAGTAATGAAAGTCCTGTGCAACTGTGCACATTTTCAGACGTCAAAGAGTCCCCTGAACTCTCGGATTTTACATAAATAGTCAATCCTAATGCAGTAGTCTATAAAAATATGTGAGGGAGAAAAGAAGGCGGAAACTGAAAAATTTCCAAGAAACAGTTGTCGAAATCTTTGTATTCTCAATGGCGCACCAAGGGCTTTTGGTGTCAACCCTCCCTCCGAGAACCCTCGACTTAAACGCATATTGCCAATTCTATTACGGTAGTTCATATACATATATGGGCTGCTACGACTGAAAAAACTCAAACAAAAAGTAATTTCTGTCTGCTCTACCGCGTACTCAAAATCAAAATAAGAAATCTCCTGCTATAATTCCAAGTGATTAAGCACCAATGCATTTCATAAAAGCACTTATCTGCGCCAAAAATCTTCTAATGCCATAGATCATCCCATAAGACGAGAAAAACATTGAAATATTTTCCCCCTTCACGACTTCTTAGCTTCTCCGGGGCGAGAATAGAAGCTGGTTTCTCTTCCTTGTCAATAACAACCTGTCCCTTCTGGTGTTGGCATTTCCCCCATATTCGAACATGAGGCAATCAAGGTTTTTCTCGCCACAGGTCCAGAGAGCCTGGAGCCGTTGCAGCAATGGTTCCGCCGTATATGGTCACGCGCGGCTCCCTCCCACTGCTTGACCTTTATGGGTGGGATCCCGTCTTCCAACTTCCTGCTCCGCTCACTCCCTCTGCCACCCCCGCCGTAAGGGGTTGAGGCTGTCGTTGGCCAGATGATTATCCAAAACAGTGCCTTTATTTAGTGATACATGTCGCTCTGTCCTTGTTTCTGCCTTGTTTGTTTTCTTTTCGGACCTTTTTGACCCTTTTGGAATCACCGAACGTGCCACCAGGTGGGAATCTATGAGCCAGAAAAACTAGTGAAGCACCGTTTATGTTTTTCTTTTATACGTTTTTATCAATTATACGTTTTTTTTTTTTTTTTTTTTTTTTTTGAATTGGTCCCTGTAGACTCTAATACGCATTAAACTTATACCTATTATAGGTTTTTTTTCATTTGTACGCTTTTTTCATACAGTCCCTTCAAAATCGTACGATCGGTGCTTCACTGTATATTCTACTAATGCCAAATAAATAAATCAGGCCTGTCATTTCGAATTTTTCCAGGGGGGCGAAGCAGGGCCGCAGAGAGCCACGGCGGGCCCCCCGGTCAATTATGTCATCGGACCTCTCCCGTCCCCCCCCCAAAAAAAAAGAAAACGAAAAGAAGTGGGGGAGAAGGAAAGGGGGGAGATCAAACTGCTTACTAGAAAAAAATTAACTATATTTCATGTACCACAACAGTGAATACCAAAAGAGTAAATTTTATTTAATCTTTACGTTTTCTCTTATTCGAAGTTTTTTTCCCCTTTTTCTTTCTTCCTTTCTTTTTTTTTCTTCTCTTTCTCTTCTCCTTTCTTTCTTCTTTTTGCGTTAGTGTCGCTGGGCCTCCCAAGACCCGGGCCCCTAGTTTCCGACTGGGCTGGCCTTTCGTCGGGCCTGGAGCGAAGAATGTATACTCAATGCAAAATTTGCCGGAAAACAACAAAAATCACGCCTGCTTTATGCAAAACCATTAATTTTTCAAATCCAGGGGAGAATAAATTGGCCCTCTTGGTCCCCCAAATGAAGTGCGGAATGAATTAAAGAATTCCGCTATGAAGTTTAAGATTTTGCAATTACGTCTCAACTTTATTTAGTTTCTCTTTAAAAAAAAGTTTGCCCCATCTTTGGGTTTATGCCCTTCCTTCTCCATCTTTTGTCTAACTTAGGCTTCAGAAACATTTTTCATTTTTCATTGCAACTGCAGCGTCCAAGAAAAACAAGCCAGTTTTCAGGGATTAGATATTTTTCGTAGTTGTTCATGAAACTATGACAAACATTGATTTCTTGTTCCTTTTTTGATGATGTTAATTTTCTATCACATTTAAATTTTATGAAAAGCTATAGTTACCCTAAAAAACAAATTAATTAATTGACCTCTTAGAGTTGACTAACGGAGCTATTTATTTATTGTCTTTTTAATCTCAAAACCTACCCAATGTGCTCAAACAACTTAAGAGAATTCTAGACATTTAAGTACGCAGCCACTATTTATTTATTTTTTTAATTATAACTACTGTTCCTCACAGCTGACTTTTTCTCTATTACTAGATTTTTTTCGCGTGTTACAGAACTATGCAATGAAATTATCTTTGGCTTTTGAGAAAACCTG